>NC_143051.1:8217500-8402500 GCF_057628025.1 Oncorhynchus mykiss | reverse complement strand
TGGCTGGAAATGGGAGCTGTGTGTTTGTGGTTAGCTTACCACTGCTGCTCTGTAATGCTATCAGATCACTGAAGGAGAGATAGAAGCCTGATAGACATCTGTCTCTCTCTCTCTCGCTCTCGCTCCCGCTCTCTGACTCTCTCTCTCTTGCTCTCGCTCTCTGACTCTCTCTCTCTCTCGCTCTCGCTCTCTGACTCTCTCTCTCTCGCTCTCGCTCCCGCTCTCTCTCGCTCTCGCTCCCGCTCTCTGACTCTCTCTCTCTCTCGCTCTCGCTCCCGCTCTCTCTCGCTCTCGCTCCCGCTCTCTGACTCTCTCTCGCTCTTGCTCCCGCTCTCTGACTCTCTCGCTCCCGCTCTCTGACTCGCTCTCGCTCCCGCTCTCTGACTCTCTCACTCTCGCTCCCGCTCTCTGACTCTCTCTCTCTTTATCTCTCTGTGATTCCTTCTCTCTCCCTCTCCCTCTCCCCTCCCTCTCTTTATATACATATATATCTTTCTCTCTCTCTTTCTCTTTCTGTCTCTCTATCTCTCTCAATTTTCACTCTCTCCCTTCATCTCTCCCTCTCTCCCTCCTGCTGTGTCTGATGCAGACTCCGATACAGTCAGAGAAAAAGGACTAGGCTGGACAACACATTTCACTTAAGTCATGTAGCTACCTATTGCTACCTACTGCTATTGCTCTCTTTCTCTCTCTTTCATTTCCCGTCTTAACTCGGTTTCTCTCTTTCTCTCCCAAAGCATCTAATTTGTCTTGTTATTTCTAGCCCTCCTCTTTCCTCCCTCCTCTTTCCTCCCTCCTCTCATCCCTGTTATTTTATCCTATCACTCTTTCTCTCCCTTCCCCTTTCTCTCTTTGTGTTTAATCTCCATGAACCATCAGCCCACTTTCCATTGGCTGTGGTCCCATATTGCTTTTAATCCTGGTGCTGGGTTTGTGTGCTGTCTGTGTGTGCCTGCCACCCTTGTCTTTGATATGAACGCTGGGTGAACCCAATCCTGCATGGTGGAATGTCTTTGATATGAACACAGTGACAGATAGAACCATCCACTTAGTGCCTGGGATGCTATGTACATGTTAATTTCTCTCTCTCTCTCTCTCTCTCTCTCTCTCTCTCTCTCTCTCTCTCTCTCTCTTTCTTTCACCATCTCCCTTCATCTATCACTTTCTAGCTCTCTTCATATACCTCTACCTCCTCCTTCATCCCTACATCTGTCTACCTCCATCACTCTCCCATCCCCTGTTTCCTGTCCCTCCATCTCTCTCCCTCCCTGTCCCTGTCCCTCCTTGTCTCCCTCTCTCTCCCTGTCCCTCTGTCTTTATCCCTCTCTCTCCCTGTCCCTCTGTCTCTATCCCTCTCTCTCCCTGTCCCTCTCTCTCCCTCTCTCCCTGTGTCTCCCTCTCTCTCCCTGTCCCTCCATGTCTCCCTCTCTCTCCCTATCCCTCCATGTCTCCCCCTCTCTCCCTGTCCCTCTGTCTCTATCCCCCTCTACTCTCCCTGTCCCTCCATCTCTCTCCCTCTCTCTCCCTGTCCCTCTGTCTCTATCCCTCTCTCTCCCTGTCCCTCTGTCTCTATCCCTCTCTCTCCCTGTCCCTCCATGTCTCCCTCTCTCTCCCTGTCCCTCTGTCTCTATCCCCCTCTCTCCCTGTCCCTCCATGTCTCTCCCTCTCTCTCCCTGTCCCTCTGTCTCTATCCCCCTCTCTCCCCGTCCCTCTGTCTCTATCCCTCTCTCTCCCTGTCCCTCCACCTCTCTCCCTCTCTCTCCCTGTCCCTCCCTCCCCCTGGCCTGCAAGGGTTTCTGTCCGTCAGTTGTGATGTTAAATCGAGATCTTGACTCTCTGTGGTCACTAAAATACCCATGGCACTCATAAGAGTAAGGTTTGTGAACCCTGGTGTCCTGGCTTTAGTCTCATCCTGATCAACATACTTCCTTGGACACCTAATCATCCCTAACTTCCAACGGGCTCGTTCTACCTCAGCAAGTCTTTCTCTGGTCAATGCTATAATGAGATTGTATTCTCATTCAATTTACTTGAAAAAAAAGAAGGGTTCATTATAATAATGATCTCTCCTCTCCTCTCCTCTCCTCTCCTTTCCTCTCCTCTCCTCTCCTCTCCTCTCCTCTCCTCTCCTCTCCTCTCCTCTCCTCTCCTCTCCTCTCCTCTCCTCTCCTCTCCTCTCCCCTCTCCTCTCCTCTCCTCTCCTCTCCTCTTTTTCTCCTCTCCTCTCCTCTCCTCTCCTCTCCTCTCCTCTCCTTTCCTCTCCTCTCCTCTCCTCTCCTCTCCTCTCCTCTCCTCTCCTCTTTTTCTCCTATCCTCTCCTCTCCTCTCCTCTCCCCTCTCCTCTCCTCTCCTCTCCTTTCCTTTCCTCTCCTCCCCTTTCCTCTCCTCTCCTCTCCTCTCCTCTCCTCTCCTCTCCTCTCCTCTCCTCTTTTTCTCCTCTCCTCTCCTCTCCTCTCCTCTCCTCTCCTCTCCTCTCCTCTCCTCTTTTTCTCCTCTCCTGTCCTCTCCTCTCCTTTCCTCTCCTCTCCTCTTTTTCTCCTCTCCTCTCCTCTCCTCTCCTCTCCTCTCCTCTCCTCTCCTCTCCTCTCCTTTCCTTTCCTCTCCTCCCCTCTCCTCTCCTCTCCTTTCCTCTCCTCTCCTCTCCTCTCCTTTCCTCTCCTCTCCTCTCCTCTCCTCTTTTTCTCCTCTCCTCTCCTCTCCTCTCCTCTCCTCTCCTCTCCGCGCAGGTCCAGACCCCCCAGCAGATCAGACGGTGGTTATCGAGGAGTTTAGGTTCCTCTCTCAGAAGCTCTTTGTCTCTGTGTCTGTGTTTGCTGGACTAGGGATTCTACTGGGAATAGTGTGTCTCACATTCAACATCTACAACAGCAATGTCAGGTACTCAAAAACCTGTGTGTTTATGGGAGGGTGGTGGTGATTGTGTGTGTGTGTGAGTGTAAAGCATTTGTGTGTGTGTGTGTGTGTGTGTGTGTGTGTGTGTGTGTGTGTGTGTGTGTGTGTGTGCATACAGCATTTTTCTATCCCATTTTCTAAAGTGTTTGGATGTGGGAAATACAGTGTTTCAGAAAATATAATTTCTTCTCCTAAACCCATCCAAACACCTTGATGAAAAAAACAGCATAGACCAGCATAGGCAGGTGACCAGTCTTCATTGTGTTTTTTCACTGGTGACCAGCCTTTGTTGTGTTTTTCACTGGTGACTAGCGTTCATTATGTGTTTCACTGGTGACTAGCATTCATTATGTGTTTCACTGGTGACTAGCCTTCGTTGTGTTTCACTGGTGACTAGCCTTCGTTGTGTTTCACTGGTGACTAGCATTCATTATATGTTTCACTGGTGACTAGCCTTCGTTGTGTTTCACTGGTGACTAGCCTTCGTTGTGTTTCACTGGTGACTAGCCTTCGTTGTGTTTCACTGGTGACTAGCCTTCGTTGTGTTTCACTGGTGACTAGCCTTCGTTGTGTTTCACTGGTGACTAGCCTTCGTTGTGTTTCACTGGTGACTAGCCTTCGTTGTGTTTCACTGGTGACTAGCCTTCGTTGTGTTTCACTGGTGACTAGCCTTCGTTGTGTTTTTCACTGGTGACTGGCCTTCGTTGTGTTTCACTGGTGACTAGCCTTCGTTGTGTTTCACTGGTGACTAGCCTTCGTTGTGTTTCACTGGTGACTAGCCTTCGTTGTGATTTCGCTAGTGACGAGACCGTAAGGCGCTACAGAGGGTAGTGCGTACAGCCCAGTACATCAGTGGGGCCAAGCTTCCTGCCATTCAGGACCTCTATACCAGGCGGTGTCAGAGGAAAGCCCATAAAATTGTCAAAGACTCCAGCCATCCAAGTCGTAGACTGTTCTCTCTGCTACCGCACAGCAAGCGGTACCGGAGTGCCAAGTCTAGGACCAAAAGGCTTCTAAACATCTTCTACCCCCAAGACATGAGACTCCTGAACAATTAATCAAATGGCCACAGGACTATTTACATTGACCCCCCCTCCCCTCCTCCATTTGTTTTGTACACTGCTGCTACTCGCTGTTTATTATCTATGCACAGTCACTTTACCCCCACCTACATGTACAAATTACCTCAACCAACCTGTACCTCTGCACATTGACTCGGTACCGGTACCCCCTGTATATACAGTGCCTTGCGAAAGTATTCGGCCCCCTTGAACTTCGCGACCTTTTGCCACATTTCAGGCTTCAAACATAAAGATATAAAACTGTATTTTTTTGTGAAGAATCAACAACACGTGGGACACAATCATGAAGTGGAACGACATTTATTGAATATTTCAAACGTTTTTAACAAATCAAAAACTGAAAAATTGGGCGTGCAAAATTATTCAGCCCCTTTACTTTCAGTGCAGCAAACTCTCTCCAGAAGTTCAGTGAGGATCTCTGAATGATCCAATGTTGACCTAAATGACTAATGATGATAAATACAATCCACCTGTGTGTAATCAAGTCTCCGTATAAATGCACCTGCACTGTGATAGTCTCAGAGGTCCGTTAAAAGCACAGAGAGCATCATGAAGAACAAGGAACACACCAGGCAGGTCCGAGATACTGTTGTGAAGAAGTTTAAAGCCGGATTTGGATACAAAACGATTTCCCAAGCTTTAAACATCCCAAGGAGCACTGTGCGATAATCTTGAAATGGAAGGAGTATCAGACCACTGCAAATCTACCAAGACCTGACCGTCCCTCTAAACTTTCAGCTCATACAAGGAGAAGACTGATCAGAGATGCAGCCAAGAGGCCCATGATCACTCTGGATGAACTGCAGAGATCTACAGCTGAGGTGGGAGACTCTGTCCATAGGACAACAATCAGTCGTATATTGCACAAATCTGTTCTTTATGGAAGAGTGGCAAGAAGAAAGCCATTTCTTAAAGATATCCATAAAAAGTGTCGTTTAAAGTTTGCCACAAGCCACCTGGGAGACACACCAAACATGTGGAAGAAGGTGCTCTGGTCAGATGAAACCAAAATTGAACTTTTTGGCAACAATGCAAAACGTTATGTTTGGCGTAAAAGCAACACAGCTGAACACACCATCCCCACTGTCAAACATGGTGGTGGCAGCATCATGGTTTGGGCCTGCTTTTCTTCAGCAGGGACAGGGAAGATGGTTAAAATTGATGGGAAGATGGATGGAGCCAAATACAGGATCATTCTGGAAGAAAACCTGATGGAGTCTGCAAAAGACCTGAGACTGGGACGGAGATTTGTCTTCCAACAAGACAATGATCCAAAACATAAAGCAAAATCTACAATGGAATGGTTCAAAAATAAACATATCCAGGTGTTAGAATGGCCAAGTCAAAGTCCAGACCTGAATCCAATCGAGAATCTGTGGAAAGAACTGAAAACTGCTGTTCACAAATGCTCTCCATCCAACCTCACTGAGCTCGAGCTGTTTTGCAAGGAGGAATGGGAAAAAATGTCAGTCTCTCGATGTGCAAAACTGATAGAGACATACCCCAAGCGACTTACGCTGTAATCGCAGCAAAAGGTGGCGCTACAAAGTATTAACATAAGGGGGCTGAATAATTTTGCACGCCCAATTTTTCAGTTTTTGATTTGTTAAAAAGGTTTGAAATATCAAATAAATGTCGTTCCACTTCATGATTGTGTCCCACTTGTTGTTGATTCTTCACAAAAAAATACAGTTTTATATCTTTATGTTTGAAGCCTGAAATATGGCAAAAGGTCGCAAAGTTCAAGGGGGCCGAATACTTTCGCAAGGCACTGTAGCCTCGTTATTGTTATGTTATTGTGTTACTTTTTATTTTATTTTATACTTTAGTTTTAGTAAATATTTTCTTAACTCTATTTCTTGAACTGCATTGTTGGTTAGGGGCTTTGTAAGTAGTCATTTCACGGTGAGGTCTACATGTAGTGGTCTGGGTGTAGCTGGTGTAGAGGAGTCACTGCATTGTTGGTTAGGGGCTTTGTAAGTAGTCATTTCACGGTGAGGTCTACATGTAAGGATCTGGGTGTAGCTGGTGCAGAGGAGTCAGGCGCAGGACAGCAGAGATGAGTAACGCAAGGAACTTTACTCAAAATATCAAAATACATGAAGTAACACCAGGCCCACAAACAACGGACCGAACTTACAATAAACAAACATGCACAAAAACCACGGGGAAAACACAGAGGGTTAAATAATGAACAGGTAATTGGGGAATTGAAACCAGGTGTGTAAAACAAAGACAAAACAAATGGAAAATGAAAAGTGGATCGGCGACGGCTAGAAGGCCGGTGACGTCGACCGCCGAACGCCGTCCGAACACGGAGAGGGACCGACTTCGGCGGAAGTCATGAAACTACACCTGTTATGTTCGACGTGACAAATACATTTTGACTTGAGGTGAGATGATGACTGGGAATGAAATAATAAAGTAATGAAATTGGCCTAAAACCAATGTAATATACACAACAACTGAAATATTTAATTAAAGTCATACTGTGTATAAATGATGGTTAATAAATGATAAGCAGTAATGGGCAGTCACTACCATCATGGGACTCTTATTAATTGTTAAATTCTGTGTTGTTACAGAATTCAACCCACATAGTGCATTTAATGTAAAAAAAAATAAATAATGTTTTTAAACCTAAAATGGAAAAAAAATGATTTAAAAAAAACCCCGAAACAACCTCAAAAAGCACAAATTGGTTAGAGAGAAACATTTACAGTTTTGTAGCTAACCTCGTTTTATTTGAGGCTTAGGATAAAACGTTACTGTAATTAAAAAAAACAAAATTCATGGTTTTATGACGTGTTTGTTACAGGTCTCAGGATTGAGATAAGGAAAACAAATTATGTGTTTCCTGTAAAATAGGAGAACTTATGAGACATGAGAATGTTGGCTGGTTCTCTCAATAGAATTTAATAAACATATTTTTTCCAACGGTCAATTATCTGGTTCATTATAATTTCTTTGTAGAAAAATATAAATTCACACTTCTCATTATCAAAAGAAAAATATCAGTCTGCATAAAACAATATGTACGTGAATATCCTATGTTCAGTCCCTTTAACAGAACATACAGAGCATTAGGAAAGTATTCAGATCACTGGACTTTTTCCACATGTTGTTACGTTACAGCCTTATTCTTATTCCCTATAATGACAAAGCGAATAATAGTGAAGACCTCAAAACTGTGAAATAACAAACATGGGTTCATGTAGTAACCAAAAAAAGTGTTAAACAAATCAGAAATATATTTTCTATTTGAGATTCTTCAAATAGCCACCCTTTCCCTTGATGACCGCTTTGCACACTCTTGGCATTCTCTCAACCAGCTTCACCTGGAATGCTTTTCCAACAGCCTTGAAGGAGTTTATTCTACAATGTAGAAAATAGTAAAAAAAAATAAAGAAAAACCCTTGAATGAGTAGGTATGCTAAAACCTTCGACCGGTAGTGAATATATTTAAATATTTCCAGTTCCTTACAACAACAAAAAACATGTTACATGTCATCTTTTGGTTCAACCATAATGCATAGTAAGCATCATCAACCAGGGGGAACATATTTGGTGTACTCTGATAAGCTATAGAAAGAATACATTCATTTACAAGACCTGTTTACTGAAAATATAATTGGTCACAAGAGCATGGGCATGAGATCAAAAGTCCATATTCAGACCACTAGGGGTCAATGTTTTTAAATTGGATATCCTGTAGGCCTCCCTCTGCAGTAGTAGGATCTCCATGTTACCTCCTCTCCTTGGTAGAGCAACATGCTCAATGCCTGTATATTTGAGGGAGAAGATGGGATGTTTTCGGATGTTCACTGGACCTGATGACTTTGATCATTGAACAACTTAAAAAAAAAAAAAAAGGATATTACAGAGATCGACACAATTCACAGTAAGCTCTACTTTTTAATTTGTTTTTAATTTCACCTTTATTTAACCAGGTAGGCCAGTTGAGAACAAGTTCTCATTTACAACTGCGACCGACGAGACGAGCTTAATGATCCTATCGAACCGGATGATCTTATTAGTAGTGCTGGATTAATATACCTCCGGCGAGATCCTGAAGTAACCACCAAACAGGAAGAGACAAGCCGTTGACAGACGCAGAGTCCCTCTGTCAGACCATCTATCCACAGACAGCGCTACCTCTGGCTCCTCTACCAACAGTGAGCGTTTTTTATACAACAGAGGGGGCGGAGACACCGGGGCCAACGTCGAGGACAACACCCCCAGTAAGTAACGCAAACGTCGGGGGGAACAAGAAATCCACTGCCATGAGATTACATTTTAAAAAAAAGATATAAAATATTTGTAGGAAATTTGGAAATATTTAAATAGGTGAAATTAATTGAAACAATAAAGTATGTTGATAATAATGTCATGCTAATGCTAATGATAACAATGGAATAATATATTCAAAATACTGTGGACTGTTGTCTTAACAGTTTTCGATCAATTCATTCTCATCAACCTAGTAATTACGACACACCCCTCTCTATTGTCATCGGTTGCACTAATTATTACACTGTTGATCTACATAACCTGGTTCAAGAATTCACGACATTATCCTGAAGAAGGCACAGTGATGCCGAAACGTTGGTGTTTTTATTTACCCTATAAATTACTGGGAGGTTAAACATATGTAGCTTAGTTTTTATAGCTTTGAAATCTAAGTTAACAATAATTCATTTTGGAAAAATGATATGAATTGTCATGTTAGGCATAACAACATTTTTTTTTGTCTCAGTTTATTGCTAGGCACATTGTTTCCTTATATAGTACTTATATGAAGGCAGAAACATTTTGTTTCCTTGCTAAAAAAATAAAGAAATACATTTTATAAAAATCGGAGAAGTGAGAAGCAAAGCAACATTAAGGCAACTTTATAACAGCTGACCCTGTCACGGATCCTTCTGGAACTGTGTCATTACACACACCTGGTCCCCATTCCCACTGATTGTAATTTGCATAAATGTGCCCTTTAGTTCACCATTGGGCTGTTGATTATTGTTACAATGCCTGTTGGTCGTGTGAGTACCTGTGCTGCGTTTTGGCTTTTGTGCAGCGTGCATTGTGCAGGTGATTACGGGTCTGGTCCCGTGTGGTATCATTGTGCAGGTGATTACGGGTCTCGTCCCGTGTGGTATCATTGTGCAGGTGATTACGGGTCTGGTCCCGTGTGGTATCATTGTGCAGGTGATTACGGGTCTGGTCCCGTGTGGTATCATTGTGCAGGTGATTACAGGTCTGGTCCCGTGTGGTATCATTGTGCAGGTGATTACAGGTCTGGTCCCGTGTGGTATCATTGTGCAGGTGATTACGGGTCTGCTCCCGTGTGGTATCATTGTGCAGGTGATTACGGGTCTAGTCCCGTGTGGTATCATTGTGCAGATGATTACGGGTCTGGTCCCGTGTGGTATCATTGTGCAGGTGATTACGGGGTCTGGTCCCGTGTGGTATCATTGTGCAGGTGATTACGGGTCTGGTCCCGTGTGGTATCATTGTGCAGGTGATTACAGGTCTGGTCCCGTGTGGTATCATTGTGCAGGTGATTACAGGTCTGGTCCCGTGTGGTATCATTGTGCAGGTGATTACGGGTCTCGTCCCGTGTGGTATCATTGTGCAGGTGATTACAGGTCTGGTCCCGTGTGGTATCATTGTGCAGGTGATTACGGGTCTGGTCCCGTGTGGTATCATTGTGCAGGTGATTACAGTTCTGGTCCCGTGTGGTATCATTGTGCAGGTGATTACGGGTCTGGTCCCGTGTGGTATCATTGTGCAGGTGATTACAGGTCTGGTCCCGTGTGGTATCATTGTGCAGGTGATTACGGGTCTGGTCCCGTGTGGTATCATTGTGCAGGTGATTACGTGTCTGGTCCCGTGTGGTATCATTATGCAGGTGATTACGGGTCTGGTCCCGTGTGGTATCATTGTGCAGGTGATTACGGGTCTGGTCCCGTGTGGTATCATTGTGCAGGTGATTACGGGTCTGGTCCCGTGTGGTATCATTGTGCAGGTGATTACAGGTCTGGTCCCGTGTGGTATCATTGTGCAGGTGATTACGGGTCTGCTCCCGTGTGGTATCATTGTGCAGGTGATTACGGGTCTAGTCCCGTGTGGTATCATTGTGCAGATGATTACGGGTCTGGTCCCGTGTGGTATCATTGTGCAGGTGATTACGGGGTCTGGTCCCGTGTGGTATCATTGTGCAGGTGATTACGGTTCTGGTCCCGTGTGGTATCATTGTGCAGGTGATTACAGGTCTGGTCCCGTGTGGTATCATTGTGCAGATGATTACGGGTCTGGTCCCGTGTGGTATCATTGTGCAGGTGATTACAGGTCTGGTCCCGTGTGGTATCATTGTGCAGGTGATTACGGGTCTGGTCCCGTGTGGTATCATTGTGCAGGTGATTACGGGTCTGGTCCCGTGTGGTATCATTGTGCAGGTGATTACAGGTCTGGTCCCGTGTGGTATCATTGTGCAGGTGATTACGGGTCTGGTCCCGTGTGGTATCATTGTGCAGGTGATTACGGGTCTAGTCCCGTGTGGTATCATTGTGCAGGTGATTACGGGTCTGGTCCCGTGTGGTATCATTGTGCAGGTGATTACGGGTCTGGTCCCGTGTGGTATCATTGTGCAGGTGATTACGGGGTCTGGTCCCGTGTGGTATCATTGTGCAGGTGATTACGGGTCTGGTCCCGTGTGGTATCATTGTGCAGGTGATTACGGGGTCTGGTCCCGTGTGGTATCATTGTGCAGGTGATTACGGGTCTGGTCCCGTGTGGTATCATTGTGCAGGTGATTACGGGTCTCGTCCCGTGTGGTATCATTGTGCAGGTGATTACGGGTCTGGTCCCGTGTGGTATCATTGTGCAGGTGATTACGGGTCTAGTCCCGTGTGGTATCATTGTGCAGGTGATTACGGGTCTAGTCCCGTGTGGTATCATTGTGCAGGTGATTACGGGGTCTGGTCCCGTGTGGTATCATTGTGCAGGTGATTACGGGTCTGGTCCCGTGTGGTATCATTGTGCAGGTGATTACGGGTCTGGTCCCGTGTGGTATCATTGTGCAGGTGATTACGGGTCTAGTCCCGTGTGGTATCATTGTGCAGATGATTACGGGTCTGGTCCCGTGTGGTATCATTGTGCAGGTGATTACGGGTCTCGTCCCGTGTGGTATCATTGTGCAGGTGATTACGGGTCTAGTCCCGTGTGGTATCATTGTGCAGATGATTACGGGTCTGGTCCCGTGTGGTATCATTGTGCAGGTGATTACGGGTCTCGTCCCGTGTGGTATCATTGTGCAGGTGATTACGGGTCTGGTCCCGTGTGGTATCATTGTGCAGGTGATTACGGGGTCTCGTCCCGTGTGGTATCATTGTGCAGGTGATTACAGGTCTGGTCCCGTGTGGTATCATTGTGCAGGTGATTACGGGTCTAGTCCCGTGTGGTATCATTGTGCAGGTGATTACGGGTCTAGTCCCGTGTGGTATCATTGTGCAGGTGATTACGGGTCTAGTCCCGTGTGGTATCATTGTGCAGGTGATTACGGGTCTCGTCCCGTGTGGTATCATTGTGCAGATGATTACGGGTCTGGTCCCGTGTGGTATCATTGTGCAGGTGATTACGGGTCTCGTCCCGTGTGGTATCATTGTGCAGGTGATTACGGGTCTTGTCCCGTGTGGTATCATTGTGCAGATGATTACGGGTCTCGTCCCGTGTGGTATCATTGTGCAGGTGATTACGGGTCTGGTCCCGTGTGGTATCATTGTGCAGGTGATTACGGGTCTGGTCCCGTGTGGTATCATTGTGCAGGTGATTACGGGTCTGGTCCCGTGTGGTATCATTGTGCAGGTGATTACGGGTCTGGTCCCGTGTGGTATCATTGTGCAGATGATTACGGGTCTGGTCCCGTGTGGTATCATTGTGCAGGTGATTACGGGTCTGGTCCCGTGTGGTATCATTGTGCAGGTGATTACGGGTCTCGTCCCGTGTGGTATCATTGTGCAGGTGATTACAGGTCTGGTCCCGTGTGGTATCATTGTGCAGGTGATTACGGGTCTCGTCCCGTGTGGTATCATTGTGCAGGTGATTACGTGTCTCGTCCCGTGTGGTATCATTGTGCAGATGATTACGGGTCTGCTCCCGTGTGGTATCATTGTTCAGGTGATTACGGGTCTGGTCCCGTGTGGTATCATTGTGCAGGTGATTACGGGTCTGGTCCCGTGTGGTATCATTGTGCAGGTGATTACGGGTCTGGTCCCGTGTGGTATCATTGTGCAGGTGATTACGGGGTCTGGTCCCGTGTGGTATCATTGTGCAGGTGATTACGGGTCTGGTCCCGTGTGGTATCATTGTGCAGGTGATTACGGGTCTCGTCCCGTGTGGTATCATTGTGCAGGTGATTACGGGTCTCGTCCCGTGTGGTATCATTGTGCAGGTGATTACGGGTCTGGTCCCGTGTGGTATCATTGTGCAGGTGATTACGGGTCTGGTCCCGTGTGGTATCATTGTGCAGGTGATTACAGGTCTGGTCCCGTGTGGTATCATTGTGCAGGTGATTACAGGTCTGGTCCCGTGTGGTATCATTGTGCAGGTGATTACGGGTCTGATCCCGTGTGGTATCATTGTGCAGGTGATTACAGGTCTGGTCCCGTGTGGTATCATTGTGCAGGTGATTACGGGTCTCGTCCCGTGTGGTATCATTGTGCAGGTGATTACGGGTCTGGTCCCGTGTGGTATCATTGTGCAGGTGATTACGGGTCTCGTCCCGTGTGGTATCATTGTGCAGGTGATTACGGGTCTCGTCCCGTGTGGTATCATTGTGCAGGTGATTACAGGTCTAGTCCCGTGTGGTATCATTGTGCAGGTGATTACGGGTCTGGTCCCGTGTGGTATCATTGTGCAGGTGATTACGGGTCTGGTCCCGTGTGGTATCATTGTGCAGGTGATTACGGGTCTGGTCCCGTGTGGTATCATTGTGCAGGTGATTACGGGTCTCGTCCCGTGTGGTATCATTGTGCAGGTGATTACGGGTCTAGTCCCGTGTGGTATCATTGTGCAGGTGATTACGGGTCTGGTCCCGTGTGGTATCATTGTGCAGGTGATTACGGGTCTGGTCCCGTGTGGTATCATTGTGCAGGTGATTACAGGTCTGGTCCCGTGTGGTATCATTGTGCAGGTGATTATGGGTCTGGTCCCGTGTGGTATCATTGTGCAGGTGATTACAGGTCTGGTCCCGTGTGGTATCATTGTGCAGGTGATTACGGGTCTGGTCCCGTGTGGTATCATTGTGCAGGTGATTACGGGTCTGGTCCCGTGTGGTATCATTGTGCAGCGAAGGCTGTTCACCAGTGTCCAAAACACAGCGAAGGCTGTTCGAAGGCTGTTCACCAGTGTCCAAAACACAGCGAAGGCTGTTCACCAGTGTCCAAAACACAGCGAAGGCTGTTCACCAGTGTCCAAAACACAGCGAAGGCTGGTCACCAGTGTCCAAAACACAGCGAAGGCTGGTCACCAGTGTCCAAAACACAGCGAAGGCTGTTCACCAGTGTCCAAAACACAGCGAAGGTTGGTCACCAGCAAAAAACACAGTGAAAGCTGTGAAAGAAAACACAATGAAGGCTGGTTTGCCAGCATAACCAGCTAGACTATGCTGGTCAGTCCAGCTAGACCAGCTAGACCATGTTGGTCTGCCAGCAGAACCAGTTAGACCATGCTGGGCAGACAATGCTGGTCAGACCTGCGTGACCATTATCCGACCAGCACTGACCTGCCTAAACCAGCATGGACCAAAATGACATTTATACTGGTCTATGCTGTTTTTATGATCAGCATGGCAGAGCTATCCAATATTCCCACTTCTTCTTGACACATCCTGCGTATATGTTCTTCTGCGTGACTCTTAACAAGGATATTCACATCTCGGTGTGCGAGCTTTGACAGTTAAATCCCAAACTTTGTTTGCATTTGTGACAGACAACTAATATCTTCCTGCACTGTGTGGCAGTCTGGGCTTTCTGCATGCTGTGAATGTCTCAGAGATAAAGAGGCTGACTGACAGAGGTATTGTGTAGAGGAAGATTGTGTGTGTGTGTGTGTGTGTGTCACCATGCATGCGTGTAGAGGGAGATATAGAGCCTGACAGACAGAAATATCAGTGTGTGTGTGTGTGTGTGCGTGCATGCGTGCATGCGTGCGCGTGTGTGTGTGTGTTTGTGTGTGTGTATGTCTATGACAGGTACATCCAGAACTCCCAGCCCTACCTGAACAACATGACGGCAGTGGGGTGTATGATGGCTCTGGCTGCTGTCTTCCCTCTGGGCCTCGATGGACACCACGTGCACAGGAAGCAGTTCCCCGTGGTCTGCCAGGTACACAGGAAGTACACAGGAAGTGGAGACATACCACTAAAGCAGTGTGGCGGATTTGAGTTTTAAGGGTACAGGAAAGCTCTGGGGTGATGTGTTCCCCTAGGTACAGATCCTAACCGTAATCAATAGTAAGGAAAATGTAAAACTGACCCAAGATCAGCATCCGGGGGGCAACTTCACACTACACCTACAGCTAACAGGAAGTGAGCCCTGCCACTGAGGCATTATAGGGGATTGAGTTTTATGGTAGAATTCTTGTAGGAGGGTAGTTTAGGTCATTATCAGTAAATGCCAAATGAAAGTATTGACTTAGACTTTTGAAAATGAATAATTCTTTAATAACTATTATATTTAACACATTAATACATTTGACAATGTATTTGTATTTGTTTTGCCACACCAGTTACGTAAGGGCATCGTTATTGTTTAATAAATGCACAGACACAATTCATTATTGATATTTCTTTCCCCTATTCCCCCTGGCCAGTTCCGTCTGTGGCTGCTTGGCCTGGGCTTCAGCCTGGCGTACGGTTCTATGTTCACGAAGATCTGGTGGGTCCACACCGTCTTCACCAAGAAGGACGACAAGAAGGAGAAGAGGAAGGTAAATAAAGAGGAGAATGACTGGCGAAAGAAACATAAAAAAGGTAAGGAAGGAAGGAAGGAAGGAAGGAAGGAAGGAAGGAAGGAAGGAAGGAAGGAAGGAAGGAAGGAAAGAAGAAAGGAAGGTGAATGAAAAAGAGAAACAAGAGTACCTGCCTGGCTGGGAGGCTGTGGAGCCTGTGGAGGCTGAGAGGCTTTGAGGCTTCCTGGCTGGGAGGCTGTGGAGGCTGGGAGCCTGGGAGGCTGCCTGGCTTGGAGGCAGGGAGGCTGGGAGGTATTCTGTCTGGGATACGTGGAGGCTGGGAGGCAGTGGAGGCAGTTGAGATGGGGAAGCTGAAAGGCTGGGAAGACTGTGGAGGCTGAGAGGCTTTCTGGCTGGGAGTCAGTGGAGGCTGTGGAGGCTGGGAGGCTGTGGAGGCTGTGGAGGCTGTGGAGGCTGTGGAGGCTGTGGAGGCTGTGGAGGCAGTGGAGGCTGTGGAGGCTGGGAGGCTGTGGAGGCTGGGATACGGTCCAAACTCTGAACTACTACTAACTCTATTCCTGGGTTGCGTCCCCATGTAGTGTCCTGGCTGCTCTCTAAAGGGCCTTTTACTTCATCATCCTCTCAGTCAAGGGTGCCCTATATGCGCTGGAAATAATGTATTTCCCAACGTGGCATTATCATTTCACATTCACTCTCTCTCTACTACCGCTCTCTCTCTCTCTCTCTCTCTCTCTCTCTCTCTCTCTCTTACCTCTCTCTCCTACCTCTCTCTATCTCTCTCTCTCTCTCTCTCTCTCTCTCTGACAGACAGACCAGAGAGACAGAGAGACAGAGAGTGAGACAGACAGACGGAGAGACAAAGGGAGAAGGCGAGAGAGACAGAGAGACAAAGGGAGAAAGAGAGTGAGACAGAGGGAGACAGATGGACTGACAGAAGGAGAAAGAGAGAGAGACAGATAGAGAGAGAGAGAGAGAGACATACAGAAAGAGTGAGAGACAGATGGAGAGACAGAGGGAGACAGAGAGAAAGAGAGAGACCTATAGAAAGAGTGAGAGACAGATGGAGAGACAGAGGAAATAGAGACAGAGAGAGAAAGAGAGAGACAGACAGAGAGGGGGAGAGACAGAGGGAGACAGAGAGACAGAGAGAGAAAGAGAGAGAGAGAGAGACAGAGGGAGAAAGAGAGAGAGAGAGAAAGAGAGAAAGAGAGAAAGACAGACAGAGACAAAGAGAGAGAGAGAGACAGACCGAGAGGCCGAGGGAGAAAGTTAGAGAGAGACAGAGAAAGAGAGAAAGACAGACAGAGAAACAGAGAGAGAAAGAGAGAGAGACAGACAGAGAGACCGAGGGAGAAAGAGAGAGAGCCAGCCAGTCAGCCAGCCAGCCATTCAGCCAGCCATTCAGCCAGCCAGCCAGCCAGTCAGCCAGCCATTCAGCCAGCCAGTCAGCCAGCAACCAGCCAGCCATTCAGCCAGCCAGTCAGACAGCAACCAGCCAGCCATTCAGCCAGCCAGTCAGCCAGCAACCAGCCAGCCATTCAGCTAGCCAGTCAGCCAGCAACCAGCCAGCCATTCAGCCAGACAGGCCACCTACTCAGAGGTTGCGTCCCAAATAGCACCCTATTCCCTATATAGTGCACTACTTTTGGCCAGGTCCCATAGGGTGTCCCACAAAGTAGTGCACTAAGAGTATAGGGTGCCATATGGGACGTAGGCAGAAGGCTAGAGAGAGATGTTCTGCCTAGCGCTGCGGACGCCGATTGATGCTCTCTGTTATTGAAACGTTGTGACTTTGAATTCCTTTGTGCCTTTGACGATGTGTGTTCCCTCCCCATTCAACAACGGCGTTGTTATTCTTTTTATTTTTTTGGGGCGTTGCGTAAGATAATTATCGGGAAAGGCTTTGGGATTTAAGGAACCTTCTGTAAAAGGATATTATGCTCATGGAAAATTGAGTGCGTGGGATAAATATGTTTTTATTTCTAGTAGATAATAGGTTCAAAATGAATTTCTTCTCGTGCTAGGTGATCCTCTGCGCTTGCAAAGTTCCATACATTTACACCGTATCTTAGATGTGAGGCACCTTTAAAGATTCAAATCGACCTCTACTTCAGTGTTTTCCAACGGGACTGAATGACTGATCTTGTTATCTACTAGATAGAAGAATTACTCATACTGTTATCTACTTCATAGGACAATTACTGATACAGTACATAGTGTTATTTACTAGATAAAATAATGACTCATACATGCTTTATCTTGGCCAGGTCGCAGTTGTAAATGAGAACTTGTTCTCAACTGGCCTACCTGGTTAAATAAAGGTTAAATAAAAATAATACATTTTAAAAATCTTGCCACCTTCTTCGGTATCGGTGTCCCTTCCAAGGGACACTTGAGCTAAAGTAGGCTAAAGGGATCAGCATGAGGTTGTAAGTAACAAGAACATTTCCCAGGACATAGACATGTCTGATATTGGCAGAAAGCTTAAATTCTTGTTAATCTAACTGCACTGTCCAATTTACAGTAGCTTTTACAGTGAAATAATACCAGTCTATTTTTTGAGGAGAGTGCACATTTTTTAACATGAAAAGTTATTAATAAACAAATTAGGCACATTTGGACAGTCTTGATACACAATTTTGAACAGAAATGCAATGGTTCTTTGGATCAGTCTAAAACTTTGCACATACACTGCTGCCACCTAGTGACCAAAACCTGAATTGCACCTGGGCTGGAATAATACATTATGGCCGTTCTCTCGCATTTCAAAGATGATGGTACAAAAAAAATACAAAAGAACGGTTCATTTTTTTGTATTATCTTTTACAAAATCTATTGTGTTATATTCTCCAACATTCCTTTCACATTTCCACAAACTTCAAAGTGTTTCCTATCAAATGGTACCAAGAATATGCATATCCTTGCTTCAGGGCCTGAGCTACAGGCAGTTAGATTTGGGTCCTGAGCTACAGGCAGTTAGATTTGGGTATGATATTTTAGGCAAAAATCCTTAACAGGATTTTTATCAACAGCAGTCAATTATTAATTGTCACCTTATTCAGTCTCATCTGAACATCGTAAAATTCTTGCTTATCTTCACGAACCCTGGCTAACAAGTTGAATCAGCAATACAAAAAATGCCTTATTTGTTTACTAAATACCTAAATAATCACACAGAATTACATATACACAGGATGGATCATACATCGATTACTAATCATGTCATAAAAGAAAAAGTCCCTAGCGGACGAAACCGATATGATGGCTGGTTACACAAAGAAAGGTGGTTGGGTATGAATGAAAGAGCGGGAAGACTGAGGGACAAAGGGGATTGGGTCTCTATCGGACTGTGAGAAGCTATGCTGACGTAAATACAGAATCTTATGCATTCTAATAACCGCCCATTTGTAAAAGGAAAATGCAAGATTTATATTTACACTGAGCTGCTCTTCGATAGATGGGTCGAAAATGGAAGACTGGTTTGCCCAGCAGAGATCACCCTTGTCCTTTGTAGAATATTTTGGGTCGTAGTGTTGTAGAGTGGATACGTTGAAGTATCCTGTCTTCTCATAGGATTGTCTGTCCTTTCTTAGGCCACGTACGTTTACAGCTGGAGCTGATAAACTCAGCGCCTAGGATGTATCACTTTTTTGATGAATAAGAGTTCAAAGTTCATAACAAGTTGCCATACTCTGCTCGTGTTGTATTCTGGCTGGTCTAGTCGAAATTCATCCTTCCAGCGTGGTGATCGTCACCTCCACGTTGACATTAGCCCTTTTAAACGTATGGACACCAGTCCTCACGTCTTCGGGAACTGAGGTTGACTTCAGTCAATGGGCTTGTATTGGGGGAGAGAAGGGCGTGTTTCATAGTTCTCAACCAATGTCTGTTCACTTGTGCGTGGCCACTTAGTGAGCATAGTTTACTTATGAAAACAATTCTCTCATTTAGAAGCTAAAATTACATTTAATATTTTCAACAATAGTTTCATATTTAAACATTTAAATTGTACACCAATTCCATGTGAGTCTGATAACTATAATGTGTAGACTTTCCAACATACAATTTATGTCGTCCTGTCATCAGTAATAATGTCTCAGACGACAACTGATCTGACATCATTCTTTACGTACCAACGGACACTTTCAACTGGTTGGATTACAGAAATATTGCACCTTTCCCCAACCTTTTGATGTTACCAGACTCTCTCTATGTTACCAAAGGGCTTTCTAAAAGTCCATTCTGTAGAGTGGAGAGAAAAGTGGGAAAGGTATTTATGGGGGGTCATGAACCTCACCCAACAGGGCAACGTCATGACAAATAGATACAAGATTGACTCACACATCTTGTTATCTACTACATAGAAGATTGACTCACACATCTTGTTATCTACTAGATCGAAGATTGACTCACACATATTGTTATCTACTAGATAGAAGATTGACTCACACATCTTGTTATCTACTAGATAGAAGATTGACTCACACATCCTGTTATCTACTACGTAGAAGATTGACTCACACATCTTGTTATCTACTAGACAACAAGCTGGGGGCGGCAGGTAACCTAGTGGTTAGAGCTTTGGACTAGTAACCAAAAGGTTGCTGGATCAAATCCCCGAGCTGACAAGGTAACAATATGTCTTTCTGCTCCTGAACAAGGCACTTTAACTAGGCCGTCATTGTAAAATAAGAATTTGTTCTTCACTGACTTGCCTATTTAAAGAAAGATAAAAAAATAGAAGATTGACTCCAAAATCTTGTTATCTGGTGTGGACTTCATATACCTCCTCTTCTTTATCGCTCTGCTTACTATGAGGGTGATAAATAGTATTCGCTACGAAGCTTTAATCCTCTTGTATAAATGCACCAAAATCAATATTACATTTACGCTATTCGTTCTTTGTCTCTCCTTGCTTTGTTTTTTTTTGGTTTCAAACGTTTTCAATAAATATATTTCTTATTTTTCCATCAGTACTGCCAATAGAGCGCTGGTTGTGGGTGTTGAGTCGAGACACAACCTCGTTGTCTATTTCAATGGTGCGGTTCAACCAGGTTGCTTTTTTGGGGGCAGATAGAATTGGCCTCTTAGTGATGGATCATTGTTTTCTCGTCAAGCTCAGGCTCCAGTCTATTTATGTCGTTGTTAATCTCTCACAGTCAAACCAAACAGATGCAGGTGTGGGACTTTATCCCCTGTGTTCATCCAGCCAAATGTGCTTCCAAAATGGCACCCTGTTCCTTATATAGCACCCCTGGTCAACAGTAGTGTACTGACTATATCCCTGGTCAACAGTAGTGTACTGACTATATCCCTGGTCAACAGTAGTGTACTGACTATACCCCTGGTCAACAGTAGTGTACTGACTATACCCCTGGTCAACAGTAGTGTACTGACTATATCCCTGGTCAACAGTAGTGTACTGACTATATCCCTGGTCAACAGTAGTGTACTGACTATATCCCTGGTCAACAGTAGTGTACTGACTATATCCCTGGTCAACAGTAGTGTACTGACTATACCCCTGGTCAACAGTAGTGTACTGACTATACCCCTGGTCAACAGTAGTGTACTGACTATATCCCTGGTCAACAGTAGTGTACTGACTATATCCCTGGTCAACAGTAGTGTACTGACTATATCCCTGGTCAACAGTAGTGTACTGACTATACCCCTGGTCAACAGTAGTGTACTGACTATACCCCTGGTCAACAGTAGTGTACTGACTATAAACCTGGTCAACAGTAGTGTACTGACTATATCCCTGGTCAACAGTAGTGTACTGACTATATATCTGGTCAACAGTAGTGTACTGACTATACCCCTGGTCAACAGTAGTGTACTGACTATATCCCTGGTCAACAGTAGTGTACTGACTATACCCCTGGTCAACAGTAGTGTACTGACTATACCCCTGGTCAACAGTAGTGTACTGACTATACCCCTGGTCAACAGTAGTGTACTGACTATATCCCTGGTCAACAGTAGTGTACGTACTATATCCCTGGTCAACAGTAGTGTACTGACTATATCCCTGGTCAACAGTAGTGTACTGACTATACCCCTGGTCAACAGTAGTGTACTGACTATATCCCTGGTCAACAGTAGTGTACTGACTATATCCCTGGTCAACAGTAGTGTACTGACTATATCCCTGGTCAACAGTAGTGTACTGACTATACCCCTGGTCAACAGTAGTGTACTGACTATATCCCTGGTCAACAGTAGTGTACTGACTATATCCCTGGTCAACAGTAGTGTACTGACTATATCCCTGGTCAACAGTAGTGTACTGACTATAACCCTGGTCAACAGTAGTGTACTGACTATACGCCTGGTCAACAGTAGTGTACTGACTATAAACCTGGTCAACAGTAGTGTACTGACTATATCCCTGGTCAACAGTAGTGTACTGACTATACCCCTGGTCAACAGTAGTGTACTGACTATATCCCTGGTCAACAGTAGTGTACTGACTACATATCTGGTCAACAGTAGTGTACTGACTATATCCCTGGTCAACAGTAGTGTACTGACTATATCCCTGGTCAACAGTAGTGTACTGACTATATCCCTGGTCAACAGTAGTGTACTGACTATACCCCTGGTCAACAGTAGTGTACTGACTATATCCCTGGTCAACAGTAGTGTACTGACTATATCCCTGGTCAACAGTAGTGTACTGACTATATCCCTGGTCAACAGTAGTGTACTGACTATAACCCTGGTCAACAGTAGTGTACTGACTATATCCCTGGTCAACAGTAGTGTACTGACTATATCCCTGGTCAACAGTAGTGTACTGACTATACCCCTGGTCAACAGTAGTGTACTGACTATACCCCTGGTCAACAGTAGTGTACTGACTCTAGAGGAGTGGTCTAGTGAGGTAGAGAGTTGGTCTAGTGAGGTAGAGGGGTGGTCTAGAGGAGTGGTCTAGTGAGGTAGAGGGGTGGTTTAGAGGGGTGGTCTAGTGAGGTAGAGGGGTGGTTTAGAGGGGTGGTCTAGTGAGGTAGAGGGGTGGTTTAGAGGGGTGGTCTAGTGAGGTAGAGGGGTGGTTTAGAGTGGTGGTCTAGTGAGGTAGAGGGGTGGTCTAGAGGAGTGGTCTAGTGAGGTAGAGGGGTGGTTTAGAGGGGTGGTCTAGTGAGGTAGAGGGGTGGTTTAGAGGGGTGGTCTAGTGAGGTAGAGGGGTGGTCTAGAGGAGTGGTCTAGTGTGGTAGAGGGGTGGTCTAGTGAGGTAGAGGGGTGGTTTAGCAGGTCTATATAGGGTACCAAAGTAGTGGTCTAGTGAGGTAGAGAGTTGGTCTAGTGAGGTAAAGGGGTGGTTTAGAGGGGTGGTCTAGTGAGGTAGAGGGGTGGTTTAGAGGGGTGGTCTATTGAGGTAGAGGGGTGGTCTAGAGGAGTGGTCTAGTGAGGTAGAGGGGTGGTTTAGAGGGGTGGTCTAGTGAGGTAGAGGGGTGGTTTAGAGGGGTGGTCTAGTGAGGTAGAGGGGTGGTCTAGAGGAGTGGTCTAGTGAGGTAGAGGGGTGGTCTAGTGAGGTAGAGGGGTGGTTTAGCAGGTCTATATAGGGTACCAAAGTAGTGGTCTAGTGAGGTAGAGGGGTGGTTTAGCAGGTCTATATAGGGTACCAAAGTAGTGGTCTAGTCAGGTAGAGGGGTGGTCTAGAGGAGTGGTCTAGTGAGGTAGAGGGGTGGTCTAGTGAGGTAGAGGGGTGGTTTAGCAGATCTATATAGGGTACCAAAGTAGTGGTCTAGTGAGGTAGAGGGGTGGTTTAGCAGGTCTATATAGGGTACCAAAGTAGTGGTCTAGTGAGCCAATAAGGTGTCATTTAAGACACGGCCTAACTGACAAGTCCTCCTGTATCCCATGATTCCTTGCAGCACCTGGAACCGTGGAAACTCTACGCCACCGTGGGGGTGCTGCTGGTCATCGACGTCCTGTCACTCATGATCTGGCAAATAGTGGATCCTCTACATATCACTGTGGAGGTATGAGTCATGACTCAATGTCTCAATGTCCTCCTCTTTCTCTATCTCTATCTCGATGGCGCCTCTCTTCTCTCTTCTTCTCTCTCTCTTTCGCTGGCGCCTCTCTTCTCTCTTCTTCTCTCTCTCTTTTGTTCTCTCTCTATCTCGATGGCTCCTCTCTTCTCTCTTCTTCTCTCTCTCTTTCGTTCTCTCTCTATCTCGATGGTTCCTCTCTTCTCTCTTCTTCTCTCTCTCTTTCGTTCTCTCTCCATCTCAATGGTTCCTCTCTTCTCTCTTCTTCTCTCTCTCTTTCGCTCTCTCTCTATCTCGATGGGTCCTCTCTTCTCTCTTCTTCTCTCTCTCTTTCATTCTCTCTCTATCTCAATGGTTCCTCTCTTCTCTCTTCTTCTCTCTCTCTTTCGCTCTCTCTCTATCTCGATGGGTCCTCTCTTCTCTCTTCTTCTCTCTCTCTTTCGTTCTCTCTCTATCTCGATGGGTCCTCTCTTCTCGCTTCCTCTCTCTCTCGCTTTCGTTCTCTCTCTATCTCGATGGGTCCTCTCTTCTCTCTTCTTCTCTCTCTCTTTCGTTCTCTCTCTATCTCGATGGGTCCTCTCTTCTCGCTTCCTCTCTCTCTCTCGCTTTCGCTCTCTCTCTATCTCGATGGGTCCTCTCTTCCTCCTCTCTGTCTCCTCTTTTCTCTTCGCTGGTCTCTTCCTCTTCCTGTTTGTTTTCGGAGATGCATCAGCATCGATTAGCTCCTTACTATATCAAGATTAGTCGAAGAATGAGTTTATTGTGAATTTATAAAATTCATATTTTTAAATATTAGGATGAGAGAAAATGTGTTCCATATAAAGAATATTGTAATCATACCTCAACTACAATGGGCAGGATAGAGTGTATGTGTTTACAATCAATGCTCTGGATAATCTGTACTGAATGTATAATGAATCTATAAAAATGTGTATATATACACTACCAGTCAAAACTGGACACACCTACTCATTCCAGGGTTTTCCTTTTTTGTTTTAGTATTTTCTACATTGTAGAATAATAGTGAAGACATCATATATGGAATCATGAAGTAACCAAAAAAGTGCTAAAAAATATATTTTATATTTGAGATTCTTCAAAGTAACCACCCTTTGCCTTGATGACAGCTTTGCACACTCTTGGCATTCTCTCAACCAGATTCACGAGGTAGTCACCTGGAATGCATTTCAATTAACAGGTGTGCCTTGTTAAAAGTTCATTTGTCAATTTTCTTTCCTTAATAATGCGTTTGAGCCAATCAGTTGTGTTGTGACAAGGTAGGGGTGGTATACAGAACATAACCCTATTTGGTAAAAAAAACAAGTCCATATTATAGAAAGAACAGCTGAAATATGCAAAGACAAATAACAGTCCACCATTACATTAAGACATAAAGGTCAGTTTATCCGGAAAATTTCAAGCTCTATGTTGAAACTGTCCCTCATGAGGACCGCCACAGGGACGGAGGACCCAGAGTTACCTCTAATATAGAGGATACGTTCATTAGAGTTACCTGTCTCTCATGAGGACCGCCACAGGGACGGAGGACCCAGCGTTACCTCTAATATAGAGGATACGTTCATTAGAGTTACCTGTCTCTCATGAGGACCGCCACAGGGACGGAGGACCCAGCGTTACCTCTAATGCAGAGGATACGTTCATTAGAGTTACCTGTCTCTCATGAGGACCGCCACAGGGACGGAGGACCCAGCGTTACCTCTAATGCAGAGGATACGTTCATTAGAGTTACCTGTCCCTCATGAGGACCGCCACAGGGACGGAGACCCAGCGTTACCTCTAATGCAAAGGATACGTTCATTAGAGTTACCAGCCTCAGAAATTGCAGCCCAAATAAACTCTTCACAGAGTTCAAGTAACAGAAACATCTCAACATCAACTGTTCAGAGGAAACTGTGTGAATCAGGCCTTCATGGTCGAATTGCTGCAAAGAAACCATTACTAAAGGACACCAATAAGAACAAGAGACTTGATTGGGCCAAGAAACCAGGAAATGTGGAAATCAGTGGAAATCTGTACTTTGGTCTGATGAATTCAAATTTGAGATGTTTGGTTCCAACCTCTGTGTCTTTGTGAGACGTAGAGTAGTTGAACAGATGATCTCCGCATGTGTGGTTCCCACAGTGAAGCATGGAGGAGGTGTGATGGTGTGATGGTGCTTTGCTGGTGACACTGTCAGTGATTTATTTAGAATTCAAGGCACACTTAACCTGTCTACGATATTGGTTCCCAATTGGGAATCAACCCTCCCACGTTCAGCTGAAACGGCGGCGCATGGAACGCAAAAATATTCTTAAAAATATTTAACCTCCACACATTAACAAGTCCAATAGCTCAAATGAAAGATAAACACCTTGTTCATCTAGCCAGCAAGTCAGATTTCTAAAATGTTTTACGGCGAAAACATAGCACATATATATGTAAAACCACCACCAGACACAGCTCATTTGAATAGCCAAAACATGCAATCAACAAACGCAGGATTAAAAAATAAATCGCTCACTAACCTTTTGAAAATCTTCATCAGATGACAGTGATATGACATGTTACACAGTACATTTTTTTTTCAATAATATGCCATTTATATCCATAAATGTCCATTTACAGTGAGTTCACGTTCAGAAATTACTCAAAAATGCCCGCAGGAAATCTAGGTAGCGCGGCAAGATAACGTAAATAGACATCATAAACTTTGACTAAATATACATGTTCTACATATAGTTAGAAAGATACACTGCTTCTTTATGCAACCGCTTTGTTAGATTTATTTTTAACGTTACAGAAATCGCACACTATTCAATATGCTGAGACGGCACTCAGTTCCAAGCTACATTTCTACGTAATGTTGGAGTCAACAGAAACACAGATTTAAGCATAAATATTCCCTTACCTTCGATGGTCTTCGTTCAGAATGTTCTGGAAGGCTTCATACTTACCCAATACATCGTTTGGTTTCAAGTCTTGCGTCTTTGTATTAGCTACTGCTAATAACATCAGCTGAAATGCACCCAAAACGCCCTCTGGTCCGGAAAAGTTGCGCATCAAAACTTCAAAATTACATATTATATGTCGACTAAACAGGTCAAACTAAGTGCAGAAGCAAGCTTTATGATGTTTTAGACACGCAAAACAAACTTCAATTCAATCGGCCATCGTCTGCCCTTCTCTTGAGTGCTGGAACAAAGGAATGGCTGGGACCAATTCGCGCCCCTACGCACAGCCTATTTTCTCGTGGCACGCACTAATTTCACTCCCATAGGGTCAATTCTCGCGGGATTTGAACGATTCAAAGCTCTACTGAAAGAGGACATCTAGCGGAAGAGATAGAAAAACTCCCCAGAATCATAACTGGTTGGGAAGGGTGGGGGCCATGACGTCAAAGTTGCTCCAACTTTCATGGCCACAAAAACTAGTTTGGAAGAATGCCTGCCCTGTGAGTTCTGCTATACTTACAGACATAATTCCAACGGTTTTAGAATCTTTAGAGTGTTTTCTATCCAATAATAATTTTATTTTATTTGCATATATTAGCAATTTTTGACAGATTTTTTTTTCAGTTTACTAGGGGTACCCAATCTCTCCAAAGGGGGCATATGTCTGCCATATCCTTAACACCAGCATGGATACTATAGCATTCTGCAGCGATACACCATCCCATCTGGTTTGGGCTTAGTGGGACTATCATTTGTTTTTCAACAGGACAATGACCCAAAACACACCTCCAGGCTGTGTAAGGGCTATTTGACCAAGAAGGAGAGTGATGGAGTGCTGCATCAGATGACCTGGCCTCCACAATCACCTGACCTCAACCCAGTTGAGATGGTTTGGGATGAGTTGGACCACAGAGTGAAGGAAAAGCAGCCAACAAGTGCTCAGCATATGTGGGAACTCCTTCAAGACTGTTGGAAAAGCCATCCTCATGAAGCTGGTTGAGAGAAAATGCAAAGAGTGTGCAAAGCTGTCATCAAGACAAAGGGTGTCAACTTTGAAGAATCTAAAATAGAAAATATATTTTGATTTATTTAACACTTTTTGGGGGGTTACTACATGATTCCATGTTTGTTATTTCATAGTTTTAATGTCTTCACTATTATTCTACAATGTAGAAAATAGTAAAAAAAAGAAAAGAAAAAAAAACCTTGAAATGTGTAGGTGTGAATTAAACTTTTTGACTGGTATGTGTATGTGTGTGTTCATTATCGACCTAAGGATATAGTATGTGTCCACGAGGCATGTGTATACTGTAGACATGACAATAGCGCAGTATCCCTCTCTTAGTTTTTCCATTAATCTATGAAACCGTGGCTGAATAGAGAGAGGAAAGTAATCAGAATTCAACCTGTACTATCACTGTTTGTTACTGTTTTATGCGTCTGATATTTAAAGTAAGTTGAGGGAAATATTCTTCTTCTTCTATTTTGTCTGAGTAGAAGTTTGTGAGAGAGGCCCCTAAAGGAGACCTGGATGTTCTGATCCAACCTCTGCTGGA
Organism: Oncorhynchus mykiss; assembly: GCF_057628025.1. Classification (NCBI taxonomy): domain Eukaryota; kingdom Metazoa; phylum Chordata; class Actinopteri; order Salmoniformes; family Salmonidae; genus Oncorhynchus; species Oncorhynchus mykiss. Next base: position 8,375,051 of record NC_143051.1, on the reverse strand, counting down.
ACACTGCAGCTCAGACAAGATGAATACTTGGCTTGGTAAGGAAGGAGGGAGGGAGGGAGGGGAGTGAGGGAGGGAGGGAGGGAGGTGAGTGAGGGAGGGAGGGGAGAGAGGCCCCTAAAGGAGACCTGGATGTTCTGATCCAACCTCTGCTGGAACACTGCAGCTCAGACAAGATGAATACTTGGCTTGGTAAGGAAGGAGGGAGGGAGGGAGGGAGGGAGGGGAGTGAGGGAGGGAGGGGAGTGAGAGAGGCCCCTAAAGGAGACCTGGATGTTCTGATCCAACCTCTGCTGGAACACTGCATCTCAGACAAGATGAATACTTGGCTTGGTAAGGAGGGAGGGAGGGAGGGAGGTGAGTGAGGGAGGGAGGGGAGAGAGGCCCCTAAAGGAGACCTGGATGTTCTGATCCAACCTCTGCTGGAACACTGCAGCTCAGACAAGATGAATACTTGGCTTGGTAAGGAAGGAGGGAGGGAGGGAGGGAGGGAGGGGAGGGGAGAGAGGGAGGGAGGGAGAGAGAGGGGGGGGGGGGGGGGAGACTACTCCTGTACATTAAACCCATCTGTCAGTCATCTTACCTAGGACATTAGACCTGTGCTGGAGCTACTGCTAGTACATTGAATACTACAAACCGATTGAATAAATGTTCTTTCTCCTTTCTTTCTTTCTTTCTTTCTTTCATTCCCTCCCTCCCTAGGGGTGGTGTATGGTTATATATATATATATCTCTCTCCCTCCCTAGGGGTGGTGTATGGTTATATATATATATCTCCCTCCCTAGGGGTGGTGTATGGTTATATATATATATCTCTCTCCCTCCCTAGGGGTGGTGTATGGTTATATATATATATATATATCTCCCTCCCTAGGGGTGGTGTATGGTTATATATATATATCTCTCTCCCTCCCTAGGGGTGGTGTATGGTTATATATATATATATATCTCTCCCTCCCTAGGGGTGGTGTATGGTTATATATATATATATATATCTCTCCCTCCCTAGGGGTGGTGTATGGTTATATATATATCTCTCTCCCTCCCTAAGGGTGGTGTATGGTTATATATATATATATATATATATATATATATATATATATATATATATATATATATATATATATATCTCTCTCTCCCTCCCTAGGGGTGGTGTATGGTTATATATATATATATCTCTCTCCCTCCCTAGGGGTGGTGTATGGTTATATATATATATATATATATCTCTCCCTCCCTAGGGGTGGTGTATGGTTATATATATATCTCTCTCCCTCCCTAGGGGTGGTGTATGGTTATATATATATATATATATATATATCTCTCTCTCCCTCCCTAGGGGTGGTGTATGGTTATATATATATCTCTCTCCCTCCCTAGGGGTGGTGTATGGTTATATATATATCTCTCTCCCTCCCTAGGGGTGGTGTATGGTTATATATATATCTCTCTCCCTCCCTAGGGGTGGTGTATGGTTATATATATATATATCTCTCTCTCCCTCCCTAGGGGTGGTGTATGGTTATATATATATATATCTCTCCCTCCCTAGGGGTGGTGTATGGTTATATATATATATATATCTCTCCCTCCCTAGGGGTGGTGTATGGTTATATATATATATATATCTCTCTCCCTCCCTAGGGGTGGTGTATGGTTATATATATATATATATCTCCCTCCCTAGGGGTGGTGTATGGTTATATATATACATATCTATCCCTCCCTAGGGGTGGTGTATGGTTATATATATATATATATCTCTCTCCCTCCCTAGGGGTGGTGTATGGTTATATATATATATATATCTCTCTCCCTCCCTAGGGGTGGTGTATGGTTATATATATATATATATATATATATATATATATATATATATATATATATCTCCCTCCCTAGGGGTGGTGTATGGTTATATATATATATATATATCTCTCCCTCCCTAGGGGTGGTGTATGGTTATATATATATATATATATATATATCCCTCCCTAGGGGTGGTGTATGGTTATATATATATATATATATCTCTCTCCCTCCCTAGGGGTGGTGTATGGTTATATATATATATATATATCTCCCTCCCTAGGGGTGGTGTATGGTTATATATATATATATATCTCTCTCCCTCCCTAGGGGTGGTGTATGGTTATATATATATATATATATCTCTCTCCCTCCCTAGGGGTGGTGTATGGTTATATATATATATATATATCTCCCTCCCTAGGGGTGGTGTATGGTTATATATATATATATATATCTCTCTCCCTCCCTAGGGGTGGTGTATGGTTATATATATATATATATCTCTCTCCCTCCCTAGGGGTGGTGTATGGATATATATATATATATATATATCTCCCTCCCTAGGGGTGGTGTATGGTTATGTATATATATATATCTCTCTCCCTCCCTAGGGGTGGTGTATGGTTATATATATATATATATCTCTCCCTCCCTAGGGGTGGTGTATGGTTATATATATATATATATCTCCCTCCCTAGGGGTGGTGTATGGTTATATATATATATATATATATCTCTCTCCCTAGGGGTGGTGTATGGTTATATATATCTCTCTCCCTCCCTAGGGGTGGTGTATGGTTATATATATATATATATCTCTCTCCCTCCCTAGGGGTGGTGTATGGTTATATATATATATATATCTCCCTCCCTAGGGGTGGTGTATGGTTATATATATATCTCTCTCCCTCCCTAGGGGTGGTGTATGGTTATATATATATATATATCTATCTCCCTCCCTAGGGGTGGTGTATGGTTATATATATATATATATCTCTCCCTCCCTAGGGGTGGTGTATGGTTATATATATATATATATATATCTCTCTCTCCCTCCCTAGGGGTGGTGTATGGTTATATATATATATATATATATATATATCTCCCTAGGGGTGGTGTATGGTTATATATATCTCTCTCCCTCCCTAGGGGTGGTGTATGGTTATATATATATATATCTCTCTCCCTCCCTAGGGGTGGTGTATGGTTATATATATATATCTCTCTCCCTCCCTAGGGGTGGTGTATGGTTATATATATATATATCTCTCTCTCCCTCCCTAGGGGTGGTGTATGGTTATATATATATATATATCTCTCCCTCCCTCCCTAGGGGTGGTGTATGGTTATATATATATATCTCTCTCCCTCCCTAGGGATGGTGTATGGTTATATATATATATATCTCTCTCTCCCTCCCTAGGGGTGGTGTATGGTTATATATATATCTCTCTCCCTCCCTAGGGGTGGTGTATGGTTATATATATATATCTCTCCCTCTCTCCCTAGGGGTGGTGTATGGTTATATATATATCTCTCTCCCTCCCTAGGGGTGGTGTATGGTTATATATATATATATATATCTCTCCCTCCCTAGGGGTGGTGTATGGTTATATATATATATATCTCTCCCTCCCTCCCTAGGGGTGGTGTATGGTTATATATATATATATATATATATCTCCCTCCCTCCCTAGGGGTGGTGTATGGTTATATATATATCTCTCTCCCTCCCTAGGGGTGGTGTATGGTTATATATATATATCTCTCTCTCCCTCCCTAGGGGTGGTGTATGGTTATATATATATATATATCTCTCTCCCTCCCTAGGGGTGGTGTATGGTTATATATATATCTCTCCCTCCCTCCCTAGGGGTGGTGTATGGTTATATATATATCTCTCTCCCTCCCTCGGGGTGGTGTATGGTTATATATATATATCTCTCCCTCCCTCCCTAGGGGTGGTGTATGGTTATATATATATATCTCTCTCTCCCTCCCTAGGGGTGGTGTATGGTTATATATATATATATATCTCTCTCCCTCCCTAGGGGTGGTGTATGGTTATATATATATCTCTCCCTCCCTCCCTAAGGGTGGTGTATGGTTATATATATATATATATATATCTCTCCCTCCCTAGGGGTGGTGTATGGTTATATATATATATCTCTCTCTCCCTCCCTAGGGGTGGTGTATGGTTATATATATATATATATATATATCTCCCTCCCTAGGGGTGGTGTATGGTTATATATATATATCTCTCTCTCCCTCCCTAGGGGTGGTGTATGGTTATATATATATATATATATATCTCCCTCCCTCGGGGTGGTGTATGGTTATATATATATCTCTCCCTCCCTCCCTAAGGGTGGTGTATGGTTATATATATATATATATATATATATATATATATATATATATATCTCCCTAGGGGTGGTGTATGGTTATATATATATATATATATATATATCTCTCCCTAGGGGTGGTGTATGGTTATATATATCTCTCTCTCCCTCCCTAGGGGTGGTGTATGGTTATATATATATATATATATATATATATATATATCTCTCTCCCTAGGGGTGGTGTATGGTTATATATATATCTCTCTCTCCCTCCCTAGGGGTGGTGTATGGTTATATATATATATATCTCTCCCTCCCTAGGGGTGGTGTATGGTTATATATATATATATCTCTCTCCCTCCCTAGGGGTGGTGTATGGTTATATATATATATATCTCTCTCCCTCCCTAGGGGTGGTGTATGGTTATATATATATATATATATCTCTCCCTCCCTAGGGGTGGTGTATGGTTATATATATATATATCTCTCTCCCTCCCTAGGGGTGGTGTATGGTTATATATATATATATATATCTCTCTCCCTCCCTAGGGGTGGTGTATGGTTATATATATATATATATATATATATATCTCCCTCCCTAGGGGTGGTGTATGGTTATATATATATCTCTCTCCCTCCCTAGGGGTGGTGTATGGTTATATATATATATATATATATATATATCTCTCCCTCCCTAGGGGTGGTGTATGGTTATATATATATATATATATATATATATATATATCTCCCTCCCTAGGGGTGGTGTATGGTTATATATATATATATATATATATATATATCTCCCTCCCTAGGGGTGGTGTATGGTTATATATATATATATATATATATATCTCTCCCTCCCTAGGGGTGGTGTATGGTTATATATATATATATATATATATATATATCCCTCCCTAGGGGTGGTGTATGGTTATATATATATCTCTCTCCCTCCCTAGGGGTGGTGTATGGTTATATATATATATATATATATATATCTCTCCCTCCCTAGGGGTGGTGTATGGTTATATATATATATATATCTCTCCCTCCCTAGGGGTGGTGTATGGTTATATATATATATATATATCTCTCCCTCCCTAGGGGTGGTGTATGGTTATATGTATATATATATCTCCCTCCCTAGGGGTGGTGTATGGTTATATATATATATATCTCTCTCCCTCCCTAGGGGTGGTGTATGGTTATATATATATATATATATCTCCCTCCCTAGGGGTGGTGTATGGTTATATATATATCTCTCTCCCTCCCTAGGGGTGGTGTATGGTTATATATATATATATCTCTCTCCCTCCCTAGGGGTGGTGTATGGTTATATATATATATATATATATATATCTCTCTCCCTCCCTAGGGGTGGTGTATGGATATATATATATATATATCTCTCTCCCTCCCTAGGGGTGGTGTACGGTTATATATATATATATCTCTCTCCCTCCCTAGGGGTGGTGTATGGTTATATATATATATATATATATATATATATATCTCCCTCCCTAGGGGTGGTGTATGGTTATATATATATACATCTCTCTCCCTCCCTAGGGGTGGTGTATGGTTATATATATATCTCTCCCTCCCTCCCTAGGGGTGGTGTATGGTTATATATATCTGTCTCCCTCCCTAGGGGTGGTGTATGGTTATATATATATATATATATATATCCCTCCCTAGGGGTGGTGTATGGTTATATATATATATATCTCTCTCCCTCCCTAGGGGTGGTGTATGGTTATATATATATATATCTCTCTCCCTCCCTAGGGGTGGTGTATGGTTATATATATATATATATATCTCTCTCCCTCCCTAGGGGTGGTGTATGGTTATATATATATATATATATATATATATCTCCCTCCCTAGGGGTGGTGTATGGTTATATATATATCTCTCTCCCTCCCTAGGGGTGGTGTATGGTTATATATATATATATATATATATATATCTCTCCCTCCCTAGGGGTGGTGTATGGTTATATATATATATATATATATATATATATATATATCTCCCTCCCTAGGGGTGGTGTATGGTTATATATATATATATATATATATATATATCTCCCTCCCTAGGGGTGGTGTATGGTTATATATATATATATATATATATATCTCTCCCTCCCTAGGGGTGGTGTATGGTTATATATATATATATATATATATATATATATCCCTCCCTAGGGGTGGTGTATGGTTATATATATATCTCTCTCCCTCCCTAGGGGTGGTGTATGGTTATATATATATATATATATATATATCTCTCCCTCCCTAGGGGTGGTGTATGGTTATATATATATATATATCTCTCCCTCCCTAGGGGTGGTGTATGGTTATATATATATATATATATCTCTCCCTCCCTAGGGGTGGTGTATGGTTATATGTATATATATATCTCCCTCCCTAGGGGTGGTGTATGGTTATATATATATATATCTCTCTCCCTCCCTAGGGGTGGTGTATGGTTATATATATATATATATATCTCCCTCCCTAGGGGTGGTGTATGGTTATATATATATCTCTCTCCCTCCCTAGGGGTGGTGTATGGTTATATATATATATATCTCTCTCCCTCCCTAGGGGTGGTGTATGGTTATATATATATATATATATATATATCTCTCTCCCTCCCTAGGGGTGGTGTATGGATATATATATATATATATCTCTCTCCCTCCCTAGGGGTGGTGTACGGTTATATATATATATATCTCTCTCCCTCCCTAGGGGTGGTGTATGGTTATATATATATATATATATATATATATATATCTCCCTCCCTAGGGGTGGTGTATGGTTATATATATATACATCTCTCTCCCTCCCTAGGGGTGGTGTATGGTTATATATATATCTCTCCCTCCCTCCCTAGGGGTGGTGTATGGTTATATATATCTGTCTCCCTCCCTAGGGGTGGTGTATGGTTATATATATATATATATATATATCCCTCCCTAGGGGTGGTGTATGGTTATATATATATATATCTCTCTCCCTCCCTAGGGGTGGTGTATGGTTATATATATATATATCTCTCTCCCTCCCTAGGGGTGGTGTATGGTTATATATATATATATATCTCTCCCTCCCTAGGGGTGGTGTATGGTTATATATATATATATATATCTCCCTCCCTAGGGGTGGTGTATGGTTATATATATATCTCTCTCCCTCCCTAGGGGTGGTGTATGGTTATATATATATATATATATATATCTCCCTCCCTAGGGGTGGTGTATGGTTATATATATATATATATCTCTCTCCCTCCCTAGGGGTGGTGTATGGTTATATATATATATATATATCTCTCTCCCTCCCTAGGGGTGGTGTATGGTTATATATATATACATATCTCTCCCTCCCTAGGGGTGGTGTATGGTTAAATATATATATCTCTCTCCCTCCCTAGGGGTGGTGTATGGTTATATATATATATATATATATATCTCCCTCCCTAGGGGTGGTGTATGGTTATATATATATATATATCTCTCGCCCTCCCTAGGGGTGGTGTATGGTTATATATATATATATATATATATATATATATATATATATATATATATATATCTCCCTCCCTAGGGGTGGTGTATGGTTATATATATATATATCTCTCTCCCTCCCTAGGGGTGGTGTATGGTTATAAGGGCTTGCTGCTGCTCCTGGGGATTTTTCTGGCTTATGAGACCAAGTCTATATCAACAGAGAAGATCAACGACCACCGTGCTGTGGGCATGGCCATCTACAACGTCTCAGTAAGTCTTTCTGTGTCTGTGTGTGTCTTTGGCCAGTGTCTATATCAACAGAGAAGATCAACGACCACCGTGCTCTCTTGTATCTCTCTCTCTCTCTCTCTCTCTCTCTCGCTCTCTCGCTCTTTCGCTCTCTCGCTCTCTCTCTCTCTCTCTCTCTCTCTCTCCATGACTCTCTCTCTCTCTCCCCCCACCCTTTGTTTAATGATGTGACAATGCCTGGCTCTCTGTCCTTGGTGGTCCCCTTTGGCTCTGCTCACCTCCAGCCCTACCGCTCACCCCTAATGAGGAGCTGGAGCTGGCTAGTGGGGATTTCAGCATGGGAGCTGTCCTAAATGACAGCACAGCCATGACGCTGTATGCATGGAGACAGTATCTGCCATCTGAAAGTGGCCTAGAAAACTGTGTGTGTGTGTGCGTGTGCGTGTGTGTGTGTGTGCACCCTATGTGCTGTGTGTGTTATGATGTACAGTATCTGTTAACAGAAAACAGAGGAGAGGCAGCAGAGAGGATGGGCGGTAGAAGGTAGTAACTAGGGCCTCTTCCCTTCCTCATCAGGGGGAATAAAGTCACACGTCAGGTCTTCTGTGTTTTGTGTGTGTGTCTGTCTAACCCTCTATCCCTCTACTGTAACACTTGAGAGAGAGAGAGAGAGGGGGGAGAGAGAGAGACAGACATAGAGAGACAGACAGAGAGAGAGAGACAGAGAGAGAGAGAGAGAGAGGGCGAGAGGGCGAGAGAGAGCAAGAGAGAGAGATTCATGTCTCTGGAGGGTATAATCATCTGGCCCGTACTGTGTGAATCCCTCTCGACAGACATTCTCCTCCTCCAGTGATCTTCAAATAACTCATATTTATCTCTCTATTAATACAACCGTTTCTGTCCTAAAACAAAAAATAAATGCAAATAAATACAAAATAAATACTACTAACATGTGTGCCAATTTTGGAAGACTTAAGTGTTGTCTTTCACTGTTTGGTATTGAGTCTAGACATAGAAAACCACTGTCCCTCCTGCCAGTTCAGAACTGCACCACGACGGTGACACAGCATTTTCATCAAGACTGTTGTCCCCTCTGTGGCGGATTTCCTGTTTTCCAATTTCCATCGTTGTATTTTAATTCATCTCCGAGGATTACCCATTATGTATTGAACCCAATTTAAGCTCAAGCTGACTGAGAGAAATGCAAATTGGCGCTGGAGAGAAAATGGAGAAGAGAATCCTGTTCTCCTCTCTTACCCCTCTCTCTCTCTCTCTCTCTCTCTCTCCCCCCCTCTCCCTCTCTCTCTCTCTCTCTCTCCCCCCCTCTCCCTCTCTCTCGCTCGCTCTCTCTCTCTCTCTCGCTCTCTCTCTCTCGCTCTCTCTCTGGCCTTGTGATGAATGGTGTCCCGGTGATCCCCCTTCTATGTACAAACTAATGAGACTGATTCCTACCACCACCACCATCTGCTGAAGTGGCCAGGCACTCACATCTATTTATCGTAGACCCTACATGAATGGGAGCAAAGAGAGGTGCCCACCTGCTCATTTCTGGAACTAAATGAAGACGATAAAATTAATTAAAGATGAATCAAAGAGGAGCAGTCAGGGCTAATCAACTCCTCTCTCCCCCCTAAAAAATAACAAGCGGAGGGGAAAAATAGGAAATGAGACCAAGGAGGAATCAAGGTGAAATTAATTGGAACAATTCTGGAAGAATCTAAATTTGCTTCCCAAATGGCATCCTATTCCCAATGTATTGTGCTCTACTTTTTACCAGGCCTCTATGTGGAATAGGGTGCACTGTGGATTGTATTTGTACCCTGAGATTGTCGTCCTTTCCTTCTGTGACCTGTCCGCTGTGATTAATGACTCGACAGAGAAAATAATCGCATCAGTTTGACGGCAGGGTTAGTTTTTCCATTTGCCAGTCTGGATGAGATTTTGCAGGTTTTGGAGGAGAGATGACTGTTGGTCAATACATATCGATTACTATCCCCCTCTCTGTCCTGTCTCTCTTCCCTCATTTTTCACACTCCCATGTTTCATTCCCTTCTCTCTCTCTCTCTCTCTCTCTCTCTCTAACTCTCTCCCTCTCACTCCATCTATCTCTCTCCTCCTACCCCCTCCTCTGTGTCTCTCCCCTCTATCTCTCCCCCATCCTCCCTACAGGTGTTGTGTATGATCACGGCTCCTGTCACCATGATCTTGTCGTCGCAGCAGGACGCCTCGTTTGCCTTCGCCTCCCTGGCCATCGTCTTCTCCGTCTACATCACCCTGGTGGTGCTCTTTGTCCCCAAGGTAGAATGACAGTCTGTCTCTGTGGTACAGTAACAGCTTCAGTCAGTAACTACAGTCTGTCTGTTACAGTACCTGTGTTAACATATTGTGTACCAGTGAGCACCAGCTCAATTCAAGCACTGTGTATGCATTTCTATGGTTCTCTGTAGATGGTTCAGTACAGATTGTTTATCTCCATGGTGATACTGTAGATGTTTCAGTACAGATTGTTTATCTCCATGGTGATACTGTAGATGTTTCAGTACAGATTGTTTATCTCTATGGTGATACTCTGTAGATGTTTCAGTACAGATTGTTTATCTCCATGGTGATACTGTAGATGTTTCAGTACAGATTGTTTATCTCTATGGTGATACTCTGTAGATGTTTCAGTACAGATTGTTTGTCTCCATGGTGATACTGTAGATGGTTCAGTACAGATTGTTTGTCTCCATGGTGATACTGTAGATGGTTCAGTACAGATTGTTTATCTCCATGGTGATACTGTAGATGTTTCAGTACAGATTGTTTGTCTCCATGGTGATACTGTAGATGGTTCACTACAGATTGTTTGTCTCTATGGTAGTACTCTGTAGATGGTTCAGTACAGATTGTTTGTCTCCATGGTGATACTGTAGATGGTTCACTACAGATTGTTTGTCTCTATGGTAGTACTCTGTAGATGGTTCAGTACAGATTGTTTATCTCTATGGTGATACTCTGTAGATGTTTCAGTACAGATTGTTTATCTCCATGGTGATACTGTAGATGCGTCGTTTGATCACCCGAGGGGAGTGGCAGTCAGACACCCAGGAGACCGTGAAGACACAGGGCTCATCCACCAACAACAACGATGAGGAGAAGTCCAGACAGCTGGAGAGAGAGAATAAGGAACTTCAGAAGATCATTCAGGAGGTACAGGATCAGTTATGTTATACAGTAGGTATACAGAAGGCATAGGATCAGTTATGTTATACAGTAGGTATAGGATCAGTTATGGTATACAGTAGGGTTAGGATAAGTTATGTTATACAGTAGGTATAGGATCAGTTATGATATACAGTAGGTATAGGATCAGTTATGGTATACAGTAGGTATAGGATCAGTTATGTTATACAGTAGGTATAGGATCAGTTATGGTATACAGTAGGTATAGGATCAGTTATGTTATACAGTAGGCATAGGATCAGTTATGGTATACAGTAGGTATAGGATCAGTTATGGTATACAGTAGGTATAGGATCAGTTATGGTATACAGTAGGTATAGGATCAGTTATGGTATACAGTAGGCGCAGGATCAGTTATGTTATACAGTAGGTATAGGATCAGTTATGTTATACAGTAGGTATAGGATCAGTTATGTTATACAGTAGGTTTAGGATCAGTTATGGTATACAGTAGGTATAGGATCAGTTATGGTATACAGTAGGTATAGGATCAGTTATGTTATACAGTAGGTATAGGATCAGTTATGTTATAAAGTAGGTATAGGATCAGTTATGGTATACAGTAGGTATAGGATCAGTTATGGTATACAGTAGGCATAGGATCAGTTATGGTATACAGTAGGTATAGGATCAGTTATGGTATACAGTAGGTATAGGATCAGTTATGGTATACAGTAGGTATAGGATCAGTTATGGTATACAGTAGGCGCAGGATCAGTTATGTTATACAGTAGGTTTAGGATCAGTTATGGTATACAGTAGGTATAGGATCAGGTATGGTATACAGTAGGTATAGGATCAGTTATGTTATACAGTAGGTATAGGATCAGTTATGTTATAAAGTAGGTATAGGATCAGTTAGAGTATACAGTAGGTATAGGATCAGTTAGGGTATACAGTAGGTATAGGATCAGTTATGATATACAGTAGGCACAGGATCAGTTATGGTATACAGTATGCATAGGATCAGTTATGGTATACAGTAGGTATAGGATCAGTTATGTTATACAGTAGGCATAGGATCAGTTGTGGTATACAGTAGGTATAGGATCAGTTATGTTATACAGTAGGTATAGGATCAGTTAGGGTATACAGTAGGTATAGGATCAGTTAGGGTATACAGTAGGTATAGGATCAGTTATGTTATACAGTAGGTAAAGAGTCTTTCTTTGCGATATATCCGTTCTTTCTTTAGGTCTGTGTTTTACTGTTTTGGCCAGGAGTTTTTCCTGGCCACATGATGTACCAGGGCACTCAGGGGAAAGCCCAGGGCCTAGTTTTAGGTGATGAGTAGAGACCAGAGCTTTGCTTAGTCAGATCATATGGTCAGAACAACACCTTGCCCTAGTTAAAGGATAGCAGGTTATAATTTATTGAGTCGACTCATGTACTGGAGCCATCTCTGCATGGTGGTCACTAGCTGGCATACCCTATTTTAACCCTAACCTTAACCACATTGCTAAACCTAATGCCTTACCGTAACCTTAAATGAAGATATAAAAACTCATTTTTTATTCTAATTCGTTTTTACGATACAGACAATTTGACTTTGCAGCTGGCCCCTTGAGTTCTGCCTCCAGTACAACACTCATGATAATAAACATCAACCTGATTAAAGATAGGTCACCATTAACTTTGAATGTTACACACTCTCTACTCTTCTCTCTCTTCTCTATCTTCTCTCTCACACTCTTCTCTCTCTCTCTCTCTCTCGCTCTCCTCTCTCTCTCTCTCTCTCTCTCTCTCTCTCTCTCTCTCTCTCTTCTCTATCTTCTCTCTCTCACACTCTTCTCTCTCTCTCTCTCTCTCTCTCTCTCTCGCTCTCCTCTCTCTATCTCTCACTCTCTCTCTCTCTTCTCTCTCTCTTCTCTCTCTCTCTCTCTCTCTCTCCCCCCCCCTCTCTCTCTCTCTCTCTCTCTCTCTCTCTCCTCCACCCTCTCTCTCTCTCTCTTTCTCTCTTTCTCTCAATCACAGAAAGAAGAGAGGGTGTCAGAGCTGCGAAACCAGCTGGTGGAGCGACAAGCCCTCCGCTCCCGAAGACGACCCTCCACAGTCAACCTGAACCACAGCACGCCCCTTCTCCCTGTCCCCTCGAATGACCCCAAATCCCTCATTCCCCCACCGGGGTACCCCAACCCCACCTCAGACAACCACTCCCTCCCTCCATCATTCTCCAACTCCTCCAACCTCTATCAGCCCGATGGGAAGATCAGTAGAAACAACTGCCACACCAGCCGGTTACAGCTCCTCTACAAGTGATCTATAGGAGGAGAGGAAGAGTGTTTGAAAGGGGGTATACGTTAGTGAATGAAGAATGAATGCCAAGTAATCAGGTGAGGGGGTAAGAGACGGGGTAGAGGAAGGCAGAGAGGCAGTAACTAAGTGAGGTAGTGATCAGAGGGTTAGTGATAGGCAGGGTAGTGATCAGAGGGTTAGTGATAGGCAGGGTAGTGATCAGAGGGTTAGTGATAGGTACGGTAGTGATCAGAGGGTTAGTGATAGATAAGGTAGTGATCAGAGGGTTAGTGATAGGCAGGGTAGTGATCAGAGGCTTAGTGATAGGCAGGGCAGTGATCAGAGGGTTAGTGATAGGCAGGGTAGTGATCAGAGGGTTAGTGATAGGTAAGGTAGTGATCAGAGGGTTAGTGATAGGCAGGGCAGTGATCAGAGGGTTAGTGATAGGCAGGGTAGTGATCAGAGGGTTAGTGATAGGTAAGGTAGTGATCAGAGGGTTAGTGATAGGTACGGTAGTGATCAGAGGGTTAGTGATAGGTAAGGTAGTGATCAGAGGCTTAGTGATAGGCAGGGCAGTGATCAGAGGGTTAGTGATAGGCAGGGTAGTGATCAGAGGGTTAGTGATAGGTAAGGTAGTGATCAGAGGGTTAGTGATAGGCAGGGCAGTGATCAGAGGGTTAGTGATAGGCAGGGTAGTGATCAGAGGGTTAGTGATAGGCAGGGTAGTGATCAGAGGGTTAGTGATAGGCAGGGCAGTGATCAGAGGGTTAGTGATAGGCAGGGTAGTGATCAGAGGGTTAGTGATAGGTAAGGTAGTGATCAGAGGGTTAGTGATAGGCAGGGCAGTGATCAGAGGGTTAGTGATAGGTACGGTAGTGATCAGAGGGTTAGGGTTAGTGATAGGTAGAGGGGGCAACAGGAGTCAAACGGTGATCAAATTTATTAAATGAGAAAGATCAGAGAGGCCGTACCTGAAGACAACTTAAAGAGAGGGGGATAGCTTCTGAAGAGACCAATTGAAATTGAGCTCTCTCTCTCTCTCTTCTCTCTCTTCTCTCACTTTCTCTCGTTCTCTCACTCTCTCTCGCGCTCTCACTCTCTCTGGCTCTCTCACTCTCATTCTCTCGCACTCTCTCTCTCACATTCTCTCTCACTCTCTCTCGCTCTCTCACTCTCTCTCTTGCTCTCTCGCTCTCTCACTCTCTCTCGCTCTCACTCTCTCTGGCTCTATCACGCTCTCCGTCCTTCTGTCTCTCCCTCCCCCTGGTGTCCAATAAATGCAATCATTCCATATTTATTTGTTGAGAAATAAGAACAACCCACGGTCTATAATTTCAAATACAGTAAACAGTTGTGTGTCTTCTAAACCTTAGAGCCTGATGCATAAATCAGCCACAAGGGGATTTGGTGTGTATATATTTAAGGTGTCTAGAGAGGAATAGAAGAGAGGTGCTAATGTTATGGGTGGCAGGGTAGCCTAGTGGTTAGAGCGTTGGACTAGTAACTGGAAGGTTGCAAGTTCGAAACCCCCGAGCTGACAAGGTACAAATCTGTCATTCTGCCTCTGAACAAGGCTGTTAACCCACTGTTCCTCGGCCGTCATTGAAAATAAGAATTTGTTCTTAACTGACTTGCCTAGTTAAATAAAGGTAAAATTTAAAAAATGTATTATGTACCAATAATATGTGTATACTGCAGCAGTGCCTTGTACATTACAGGAGAATCTGTAATTCTGCTTGTGATTGTACAGAGACATCAGGACTGACCTGTTTGTCAAAAACATTTACCAGATCAACTTCAACGTAAATTTCCAATCTATTTTTCCATCCCATGCAATGTCTTTATGTTTTAGAGGATCCTATTTCTCTTTTCAAGACACTGCTTTAGAGTTGGGATGTATTCCAGCTGCAAGATCATCTGTTTGTGTGTGGGCTGCAGGCTTTTCGTCCTTCACTAGAAAGTGTTTAAATTGTCCTGATTGCAGCAAATGAAGCGTTGCCTGACTGGGTAATTCATAAAGCTGAGCCTGAGCAACACTGAAACAGTTTGTTGTAATATTCGACCACAGCTGTTGTCGGAAGAGATTTCACAGATGATGAGACAGACAGAGGTGTCCAAAACGACAAGCCCCAGATAGGGAATGTAAACTGGAGAAAACAGGTTTTAACTGGAAAATTCCCAGGTTTCCAGCAATCCTGGTTGGAAAATTCCCGGAATCAGGAAGGAATAAACTGGAAATTTAGAATCCTACAACTGGAATTTCTGGAAAACCTGGGAATTTGGGGAAAATTACCATTGTTTTGCAACCCTATAACCAAAACATAATATGATTAATGTGTTATACAATACAACTAACAGTCAAGTACAATTCATTCTATTTGAGCCCTTCTGAACATTTGGCATTAGTTGGGCTCCAATGTTTAGAGCTTGGAGGAGGTAGTACTTTTTAAGATTGTGTCAAAAAATAATCATTTGTTTATTGTTTTACCTTTTATTTAACTAGGGAAGTCAGAACAAATTCTTATTTACAATGACGACCTACACCCGGCCAAACCCGGACGACGCTGGGACAATTGTGCGTCACTCTATGGGACTCCCAATCACAGCCGGTTGTGATTACAGCCTGGATTCGAACCAGGGTGTCTGTAGTGACCTTAAGCATCACTCGGAAGCCCATATGTTATGCTGGACAAGCCGTATAAGTGTATACATACATTTATCCAACTTCTTTTTATTTTTTTCCCCCAGCTCCGGCTATAAGCTTTAAGTGTGTCCCAAGTGGCTCCCTATTCCCTATTTAGTGCACTAGGGCCCATTGGGTTCTGGTCAAAAGTAGTGTACTATGTAGGGAATAGGGTGCCATTTGGGACACCGTTTAAATTGATTCACTGATGATCCAGTTACTTCCTCAATGACCCCTGCTCAATGACCCCTGCTATGACCCCTGCTCAATGACCCCTGCTCAATGACCCCTGCTCAATGACCCCTGATATGACCCCTGCTCAATGACCCCTGCTTCCTCAATGACCCCTGCTATGACCCCTGCTTCCTCAATGACCCCTGCTTCCTCAATGACCCCTGCTCAATGACCCCTGCTATGACCCCTGATCAATGACCCCTGCTTCCTCAATGACCCCTACACTTGCTATGTCTGAACCGTCACTTTAACTGTGCTTTAGCAAATTGCTAACCGCATTGACAACACTTAGGATATTCTTCCTAGCTGTTCATTTTTGTTCACCGTAAACCCAGTATTACGTGAAACGTAGTTCCTGACATGTACTAAACTCCTCAAACAATATCAACGGTCAAATCTCCAAACCCTGTCATCAGCAGTTCTCTGTTTTGTTTTCTTGTTTTTTTGCTGGTTCTGCTATATGGTTTCATCTTTTTTCTTGTAAAACAATGTCAAAGAGGAAGGAATTTTTAGCGCTGTAGTTTTTAGAGACAGACAGAAAGTAACACTTCCCCTAAATATTTTAGTCCAACGTGATGCCACTAGCACAAAGTGAGACCATACCCTGTATGTGTTTTCGGGTACCTTTCTCAGTGCCTGGGTGGGTGACTGGGTGACTGGGTGACTGGGTGGGTGGGTGACTGGGTGACTGGGTGGGTGGGTGACTGACTGGGTGGGTGACTGAGTGGGTGGGTGAATGGGTGGGTGGGTGAGTGGGTGGGTGGGTGACTGGGTGGGTGGGTGACTGGGTGGGTCTATAGGGTAGTAATGCACTACTTTAGACCAGGGTAGTAGTGCACTACTTTAGACCAAGGTCCCTAGGGTGGACTTGATTATCAGCTTTGTGATGATGAGGAAAAACAATGTTAATTTAGACAGGCATACGGCGTACAGCGCATCTCCCTCTCTGGACCAGTACGATGCAGCACCTGCTCAGTTCTAGTAACAGCACCTCTGCTCAGTTCTAGTAACGGCACCTGCTCAGTTCTAGTAACGGCACCTGCTCAGTTCTAGTAACAGCACCTGCTCAGTTCTAGTAACAGCACCTCTGCTCAGTTCTAGTAACGGCACCTGCTCAGTTCTAGTAACGGCACCTGCTCAGTTCTAGTAACGGCACCTGCTCAGTTCTAGTAACAGCACTTGCTCAGTTCTAGTAACAGCACCTCTGCTCAGTTCTAGTAACAGCACCTCTTGACAGTTCTAGTAACGGCACCTGCTCAATTCTAGTAACAGCACCTCTACCCTCGTGTTCATTCACTAGACCCTAGTGTGGTACAGTATCCAGCTTGTTAAATGACTGTGATATGAGTTGTCTTGTTGTGAAGCACCTATGAATCTCTGAGTAGTACTTATGAAGCTGTTTATGTACGCGTTATAACGAGAACATTGTACAACCCAGTCCTCATGCCCGTCTGTACATATGGTTGTCAGTATTCTGTATGTAAATATATAATGTATAGCGAGCTCTGTGTAGTCGGGAATACTGTAATGATACCAGTGATGTTTATACAAAACGAGGATATGGACAATATTGACATTGTGTAAAATGATTATTATGATAAATGTATTATCTTGCTCATACATACGTAGTATACATATGGTATTTGAATTATATACATATATACATATATATATACATATATACATATATATATATACATATATACATATATATATATACATATATACATATATATATACATATGGTATTTGAATTATATATATATACACACGACTGGTTAACATTTGAGATGTGAAATGCAAAAGGAGTGATTATATGAAAAATAAAGTATGTTTTTATTTGCATAATATATGATGTTGGATAATAATAATAAATATAACATTATACATAATGTTATGTATTATAACATAATATATTCACATTGTGTTGTATGCGATGTTGGACATGTTGTGGTCTTTTTTGGTCGGAGTGTCAATCCAATAACGGAGATTGTGTTTATTAAGTCCTAATAGTTCATTGCCTGCAGACTGATAGATAAATACGTCCAGATGTACAGAGCATCAACAACTACAGATTAAAGGACAGATCATGAATCACAAAGGACGTATGCTACCTTCACACACACACACCACACACACACACATACACACACACACACATACACACACCAAACACACACACACACACACACACACACACACACACACCAAACACACACACACCACACATGCACACACACACACCAAACACACACACACATTAACACACCAGACACACACACACACACACACACCAAACACACACACACCACACATGCACACACACACCACACACACATTAACACACCACACACACACGCACACGCACACACACACACACACATACACCAAACACACACACACACCCACACACACACACACACACACATCAATAATATCACCACTAGATGACGTCTTGTCTTCTTACCTGTTGTACTTCTTCCACTCCTCTTGTCTTTCACTCCTTCCTTCTTTCTTATGAAGATTGTCCCTGAGTCAGCCTCTGCCTGGATTCCACAAGGCCTCTGCCTTGATTCCCCAGGGCCTCTGCCTGGATTCCACAAGGCCTCTGCCTGGATTTCGCAAGGCCTCTGTCTAGATTCCCCAGGGCCTCTGCCTGGATTCCCCAGGGCCTCTGCCTAGATTCCCCAGGGCCTCTGCCTAGATTCCCCAGGGCCTCTGCCTGGATTCCCCAGGGCCTCTGCCTAGATTCCCCAGGGCCTCTGCCTAGATTCCCCAGGGCCTCTGCCTGGATTCCCCAGGGCCTCTGCCTAGATTCCCCAGGGCCTCTGCCTAGATTCCCCAGGGCCTCTGCCTAGATTCCCCAGGGCCTCTGCCTGGATTCCCCAGGGCCTCTGCCTAGATTCCCCAGGGCCTCTGCCTGGATTCCCCAGGGCCTCTGCCTGGATTCCCCAGGGCCTCTGTCTAGATTCCCCAGGGCCTCTGCCTAGATTCCCCAGGGCCTCTGCCTGGATTCCCCAGGGCCTCTGCCTGGATTCCCCAGGGCCTCTGCCTCCCAAATGGAATATATACAGTATATATACTTATGGTATAATACTAATGGTAATATATACAGTATATATACTTATGGTATAATACTAATGGTAATATATACAGTATATATACAGTGCCTTGCGAAAGTATTCAGCCCCCTTGAACTTTGCGACCTTTTGCCACATTTCAGGCTTCAAACATAAAGATATAAAACTGTATTTTTTTGTGAAGAATCAACAACAAGTGGGACACAATCATGAAGTGGAACGACATTTATTGGATATTTCAAACTTTTTTAACAAATCAAAAACTGAAAAATTGGGCGTGCAAAATTATTCAGCCCCCTTAAGTTAATACTTTGTAGCGCCACCTTTTGCTGCGATTACAGCTGTAAGTCGCTTGGGGTATGTCTCTAGCAGTTTTGCACATCGAGAGACTGACATTTTTTCCCATTCCTCCTTGCAAAACAGCTCGAGCTCAGTGAGGTTGGATGGAGAGCATTTGTGAACAGCAGTTTTCAGTTCTTTCCACAGATTCTCGATTGGATTCAGGTCTGGACTTTGACTTGGCCATTCTAACACCTGGATATGTTTATTTTTGAACCATTCCATTGTAGATTTTGCTTTATGTTTTGGATCATTGTCTTGTTGGAAGACAAATCTCCGTCCCAGTCTCAGGTCTTTTGCAGACTCCATCAGGTTTTCTTCCAGAATGGTCCTGTATTTGGCTCCATCCATCTTCCCATCAATTTTAACCATCCTCCCTGTCCCTGCTGAAGAAAAGCAGGCCCAAACCATGATGCTGCCACCACCATGTTTGACAGTGGGGATGGTGTGTTCAGCTGTGTTGCTTTTACGCCAAACATAACATTTTACATTGTTGCCAAAAAGTTTAATTTTGGTTTCATCTGACCAGAGCACCTTCTTCCACATGTTTGGTGTGTCTCCCAGGTGGCTTGTGGCAAACTTTAAACAACACTTTTTATGGATATCTTTAAGAAATGGCTTTCTTCTTGCCACTCTTCCATAAAGGCCAGATTTGTGCAATATACAACTGATTGTTGTCCTATGGACAGTCTCCCACCTCAGCTGTAGATCTCTGCAGTTCATCCAGAGTGATCATGGGCCTCTTGGCTGCATCTCTGATCAGTCTTCTCCTTGTATGAGCTGAAAGTTTAGAGGGACGGCCAGGTCTTGGTAGATTTGCAGTGGTCTGATACTCCTTCCATTTCAATATTATCGCTTGCACAGTGCTCCTTGGGATGTTTAAAGCTTGGAAAATCTTGTTGTATCCAAATCCGGCTTTAAACTTCTTCACAACAGTATCTCGGACCTGCCTGGTGTGTTCCTTGTTCTTCATGATGCTCTCTGCGCTTTTAATGGACCTCTGAGACTATCACAGTGCAGGTGCATTTATACGGAGACTTGATTACACACAAGTGGATTGTATTTATCATCATTAGTCATTTAGGTCAACATTGGATCATTCAGAGATCCTCACTGAACTTCTGGAGAGAGTTTGCTGCACTGAAAGTAAAGGGGCTGAATAATTTTGCACGCCCAATTTTTCAGTTTTTGATTTGTTAAAAAAAGTTTGAAATATCCAATAAATGTCTTTCCACTTCATGATTGTGTCCCACTTGTTGTTGATTCTTCACAAAAAAATACAGTTTTATGTCTTTATGTTTGAAGCCTGAAATGTGGCAAAAGGTCGCAAAGTTCAAGGGGGCCGAATACTTTCGCAAGGCACTGTACTTATGGTATAATACTAATGGTAATATATACATGGAAACAGGGATGAAAGTGGTTATGGTGTGTTTGATGTGATGCGTAGGAGCAGGAGATGGTTCGGAGCAGGAGATGGGTCGGATTAGGAGGAGCTGGGTCGGATTAGGAGGAGATGGGTCGGATTAGGAGGAGCTGGGTTGGATTAGGAGGAGCTGGGTCGGATTAGGAGGAGATGGGTCGGATTAGGAGGAGCTGGGTCGGATTAGGAGGAGCTGGGTCGGATTAGGAGGAGATGGGTCGGATTAGGAGGAGCTGGGTCTGAGCAAGAGGAGATGGGTCGGATTAGGAGGAGATGGGTTTGAGCAGGAGGAGATGGGTCGGAGCAGGAGGAGATGGGTTTGAGCAGGAGGAGATGGGTCGGATTAGGAGGAGATGGGTTTGAGCAGGAGGAGATGGGTCGGAGCAGGAGGGAAAGCGTGGGATAATTACCAGCAAAAGAAGCCCAGTAGCCCCACTCTGCTTGTGATGTCGTTGTTGCTAACTCCTACGCTTATCAGTCATGGCTCCGTTTGGAGAGGGAGTTACCCTTGTCACTAACCACATTTGCTGTTGAGGAAGTGACTGCAATGGAAACAACCAGTGAGTTTATTTTAGGCAAGGTGCCCGTTGCAAATGTATGCTAATACAAAGGAGATAAGATCAACAGAAGTGTTAATCATTCCATGAAAGCAGAGAGATAACTATTTTTAGGAAGTTGTGCTGATAGAAATAGCTACTGTGACTCGAACACGATTTACAAGGTTTTTCCCAGTGCTAGAACCAGTTCAGCATCAGTTAAAGACGCTCAGAGTACGGTCACCTGACCAGTTATGAAATTCCTTTTGTTAAAAATCCAATCCAGTAATCCAATACAATGTAGAATCTCAAAATAGTGACTATCGGTAAGTGAAGTCAATATTGCATAAACTGTTAATTGATATAATAATTGATTCACGTACAATAAATGTTTTGTCCTTTTTGTATAATTTTATTGAGATGTTGACTCAACAGCACAAGTTAAATAAATAAATAAATAAATACAATAAAAATTACTCTATAAAATGCAATTAAATAACATAACAATTAGGTATTAGACACTTCAAATAAATTAAATAAATATGGTCAAATCCCATTTAAATAACATTATTATTAGACAACAATACAACTATAATGAACAAATAAATAATAAATAATAATAGCTGTGTTAATAAAAAATAAAAAGAGATTGATGATGATTAATTCAGAATCAATTAGAAGCGTATTTTAACTTCTCAATAAGATCTAGCAGCGTATATCAAAATGCTAAAAATACGTGGAATCGTCGTCAGAAATCTTTCGGATAGAAGGATGTGGCGCGGTTGGGTTTCGGGTGCTGTGGGTGGCAGTTCAGCAGCAGGTTCTGAGAGTAAACACTAGTTCAAGTACATAGTACTTTAACATTATAGAAATATGTTGCCGTGGTAACACCACGGCAACACATCTGTTGTACAACAAACCCCAAGTATATATAAACTGCTACAGTTTATATAGGTTGGTATAATTCCTCTAGCCTGGTCCCCAGATCTGTTTGTGCTCTTGACTACTCCATGCTGTCGTGCAAGCCAATGTTTGGCATGTCAACGGGTGGCAAGAAGTGGCATGATGGCACAAACAGACAGGTACCCAGGCTATGATTCCTCATCTTTGACAGAAGAGTATAAAAGCATTGGCTTTAACATAAAACAACAATGCCTTAACCTCAGTCAACTTCAATAGATGAAACGCCCTGTGACTCCTATCAGGTAACCTTCCCGTATATTCGTCATGTCATTAGCTTTCCTTCCCCCCCCCCCCCCTCCAAAAGTTGAATCTTTCCCTTCACACTGTGGCCTGCATCCCAAATGGTGGCCTATTCCCTGTATATAATTCACCCATAGAGCTCTTGTCAACAAAGTGTAGGGAATAGGTTGGCATTTGGGACATAGCCTACCCCCCCCCCCCTCTGTCGTCAGCCATTTTTGTCTGTCTTTACAAGGCGAACACGCCAAAGAAGTTCTTCCCAGCGCCACTCTCCAGATGGGGCAGAAGCCTGTTCTCTGTGACTGTCCGGAGCCTGTCTCCCTTCTCCAGGCTGAACACGGCTCCCATGTACACGGCGTTATACCATTTTCCTTCACTCGCAGCCTCGCCGTTGGAAGACTTCTTACACACGGTGCGTACAGAGTTGAGCAGCGGCTGGTACTCCTTGTTGTCTTCGGTGCCGTAGCTTGGGGACCAGCGCGTGACCGTGTTACTCAGGTGAACCATGTCCTGGTTGTTAGGGTGCTTGGGGTCGGCCTTGCAGCTGACGTGGAAAGAGACCTGGCTGTAGATAAAGTAGAGGCCCATCTGGGGAATAACAATTTCGTTGTTGTTGAGTTTAAGACCCCCCTGTGAGAATCCCTGGCCCTCGTCATCTGTCCACTCCACTGAGGACTTGTAATCACCATAGGTGTTGTATTCACCTAAAAGGGGAAGGGAGGAGAGAGAGAGGGGTCGGACATGAATAGAATTCACTGTAGATATTGACTCATGGAGCACTACGACACACCTTCTATTGAGGCAAGTTGTAAATGAGCAGTTTCAAAAAGAGATGAAGGTTATTGTCTTGACTTATATCGTATGTCAAACAGGCTTGATTCATTCACAGCATCTTATCCCATTTCAAAGTCAAGGGTCAAGTGTGAATTGATTTGCATATACTACATTTACATAGTGTTTTTCCAGACTATTCAACATGCAGAGAAGTTCTTTCCAGTTCTACAGTGCTGTTGAAATGACGAACGCTATTGTGCTGAATGCATTGTGTCTCAAATGGCACTCGATCCCTGTTACATATGAGCCCTGGTCAAAACTAGTGCACTATAATAGGGAATAGGGTATTATTTAGGGGGTACAGACAGGCATCGAATGCATTCCTGGATAGTGTGCTCTTACCTTCTAAATGAATGGCAGCCTTTATGTTTCCAGAGAGTTGTCTCAGGGTATGCTGAATTTCTGAGGAGGGAAGGAAGGAGATGGAGAATTAGAAACGGGGACATCTTCACAAGCCGGGAATCTTCTCAAACCAACTACATGTGCGAGAGGTTTTTAAGAGCTTGCAAGAATGTATCTCAAATTGCACCCTATTCCCTATATAGTGCACTACTTTTGACCAGGGCCGATAGGAGGGGGGGCGATAGGGCTCTGGTCATATGTAGTGCACTAAAATACAAATAGGATGCTATTTAGAATGCACGCTTTGTCAAGGGAGTAGCAGCATATGCATGTATATGCATGTAAATATATATATATATAGATATATATATATATATATATACACATATAAATATATATATTACAGTAGAACCTGACAGAAAAAAGGGACATGAACTCACCATCAGCTTTCTCGATGTGATCTTGTTTCTGAGGAAACGCGAAACAGAGATAAAAGAAAGAGTTAGTCCTGCGATCAGGTTTCGTATCGATGCTCAACAGGAGATATGAAATATACCGAGCTAATGCAGAGACATACAGAGGTTTACAGAGGATACAAATAAATGCAAAAGTTATGCCTAGATACATAGTGATATAGCTGTATAGTGAATAAATACATATAAATAATTGCAAGGTAAAAATACATGTAAAATGAAAGTAAATTTTTATTTGATCAAATTGCTGATGAAATACTCTTGATATTAGCACATCAAATGAGTTCAGATCCAGATCGATTTCACTAGACATTGTGCCGTTAATAATAATTTATAATAAATGATAAATGATGATAAAAGATAAGATATAATGGGATGTAAGTTCTTACCTTGGTAAAGAAGAGTGCAGCTGAGACACACAGCGCCATGGCCAGCAGGGCACCACACAGCCTCCAACGTTGTGTGGACTTCTCCCGCACCAGGGTCACGGTCGGTGACACAGGGCCATTCTCCAAGTCCACCGTCACTCTGCTGCAATCACCTTCCATCGTTTTACTAGAACTTTCTGCGGATCCCGGAGTAGAGACTTCCTTTACCTACTTAACCCAAGGCAGTATTCGAAGAGAGTTCAAGTACCAGTTCAGCTCTTTTGCGGTCTAGAAGTTTATAAAAATGTAGTGCTAAACTCCAGCAGTCTTATTAGAGGTTGTTTTGAAGGTAGTGATGCTCCTGCTGTGTTTGATGGACTGATACTCTGAGCGCTGCTGTTATATACACATGTAGCTTCTGGGAAACTCCAGTGATGTCAGTCAGAGTGGAGGCAAGCAGAGGAACAGAGAGTTGAGGGGAGGAGGCATGGGGACTGGTGTAATGGCTGGGGGAACCTGTGGCGTTTTTCACACTTGAAAAAAAAAAGTTTCACACCCACACGCAGGAAGAGTAGCTATTGCATGCAAGAGCTACTGGGGATCCTAATAAACAAAACTAAAAACTCTGCATGCACACACAGCTATCTTCCACTAACTCTCTCTCACACACATATCTCAAGTGACACCAAAGCGTATCTCTCAAACTTCATTTTTTACTCTGTTCCATATTGGGTTTTACTTTATGGGATTTTCTTGTCTCTCTTTCTTGGCATTTACATTTTCTGCCTTCATCTTTTGCATGTCCATCAGTATCAGCACTGGTGGCTGGTTTTAAGGACAAAGCAGTCTATTGAGCAACAGACAATGTTGTGGTATCATTTTAGTATGATGTTTTTATATATATATATATATATATATATATATAAAAGGATGAAAGTAAATGTGTTTGTGTATGTAAATTATCACTTATGCTGAAGTACACTTGTATGTTAATTTGGACTATACATTCTCACAAGCAAACATACTCGTTTGCCATATGGGCAAAGAAAGATGTGTCATGGCTGCTCTCTGCAATGGTATCATTTTCATTATGTTAATGTTGCATTTTTCACTTAGGAAAGTACTCAGACCTTTTGACTTTTTCCACATTTTGTTAAGTTTCAGTCTTATTCCAAAATGGATTAAATAGTTTTTTTCCCGCCTCAATCTACACACAATATCCCATAATGACGAAGCAAATACAGATTTAGAAATTTCGGCAAATGTTTAAAAAAATAAAAAACTGATATCACATTTACATAAGTATTCAGGCCCTTTACACAGTACTTTGTTGAAGCACCTTTGGCAGGGATTACAGCCTTGAGTCTTCTTGAGTATGACACTACAAGCTTGGCACACCTGCATTTGGGGAGTTTCTCCCATTCTTCTCTGCAGATCCTCTCAAGCTCTGTCAGACATTTTCAGTTCTCTCCAGAGATGTTCGATCGGGTTCAAGTTCTGGCTCAAAGGACATTCAGAGACGGGTCCCGAAGCCACTCCTGCATTGTCTTGGCTGTGTGCCTAGGGTTGTTGTCCTGTTGGAAAGTGAACCTTCACCCCAGTCTGAGGTCCTGAGTTCTCTGGAGCAGGTTTTCATCAAGGATCTGCTGAGAAACATCCCCAAGGCGTGACGCTGCCACCACCATGCTTCACCGTAGGGATGGTGCCAGGTTTCCTCCAAACGTGACTCTTTGCATTCAGGCCAAAGAGTTCCATCTTGGTTTCATCAAACCAGAGAATATTGTTTCTCATGGTCTGAGTCCTTTAGGTGCCTTTTGGCAAACTCCAAACGGGCTGTCATGTGCCTTTTGGCAAACTCCAAGCGGGCTGTCATGTGCCTTTTGGCAAACTCCAAGCGGGCTGTCATGTGCCTTTTGGCAAACTCCAAGCGGGCTGTCATGTGCCATTCTGTCACGACTTCCGCCGAAGTCAGTCCCTCTCCTTGTTCGGGCGGAGTTCGGCGGTCGACGTCCCCGGCTTTCTAGCCACCGCCGATCCACTTTTCATTTTCCATTTGTTTTGTCTTTGTCTTACACACCTGGTTTCACTCAACCAATTACTTGTTTATTATTTAACCCTCTGTTCCCCCATGTTATATTTGTGAGTGATTGTTATCTGTTACGTGGATGTTTGTCGCTGCACTTTTGTTATAGACCGTGTTTTTGGCACTAGTATGTTTTATGTGCTGTCGCTGTTGACCGGTATTACAGTGCGCCTGTTTACTATACTCCGCTCTCCTGCACTTGACTTTGCCTGCCATACACAAGCCTTACACTTTTACTGAGGAGTGGCTTCCATCTGGCCACTCTAACGTAAAAGGTCTGATTGGTAGAGTGCTGCAGAGATGGGCGAATCTTCCAGAAGGACAACCATCTCCACAGAGGATCTCTGGAGCTCTGTCAGAGTGACCATCGGGTTCTTGGTCACCTCCCTGACCGAAGCACTTCTCCCCTGATTGTTCAGTTTGGCTGGGTGGCCAGCTCTAGGAAGAGTCTTGGTGGCTTCCATTTAAGATTGATGGAGGCCACTGTGTTCTTGGGGATCGTCAATGCTGCAGAAATGTTTTGGTACCCTTCCCCAGATCTGTGCCGACACAATCCTGTCTCTGAGCTCTACGGACAATTCCTTCCACCTCATGACTTGTTCTTTTCTTTGAAATGCACTGTTAACTGTGGGACCTTTATATAGACAGGTGTTTACCTTTCTAAATCATGTCCAATTCAATTTACAACAGGTGGACTCCACCTAGATGCATCTCAAGGATGATCAATGGAAACAGGATGCACCTGAGCTGAATACTTATGTAGTATTTCAGTTTTTTTTATTTGTAAACATTTTGAAAAACCTGTTTTTGCTTTGTCATTATGGGGTATTGTGTGTAGATTAATGAGGATTTTATTTTTATTTAATACATTTTAGAATAAGGCTGTAACGTATATCAAATTGTGGGAAAAGTCATGGGGTCTGAATACTCCCTGATTGCACTGTATGTGAAGTTGTCCCTCTCTCTCTCTCTCTGGCCGTTCATGTTTCATGTTTTTTCCACTGAACTGGAAATGAAATTGCACCGTGCATCGGCACTAGATTTGGCCTCTCACTGATCCCGTACTACAACTAATGTAGGCCTACAACACGTTTGACACAATGGTTGTGATATTTCACATATATTTCTGTGAAATAAGAGTTTGTCTGCACAACCCCCCCCCCCCCCCCCCACACCCCAAACCCGTGTCTCCACTACACTTACGTAGTCATTTCATATTTATTTTATCTTCGTTGTATCACATCTGTTGTGCCGACTGCATTGTACATCAGTTGTGTACAACGTGAAGTGTGGACGGGGCCAACGTCTCGACAACACTCAGCGCTGTACTGTGTGAGTGACAGAGCCCGTTCACCCACAGATTAGCAAAGGTATGGAGGGAGAGAAGGATGTGAAAGAAAGAAAGACGGGGGAAGGTGGTTTTTTTTATTTTAAAAAAAAATTCCTTTTCT
This sequence comes from Oncorhynchus mykiss, assembly GCF_057628025.1. Classification (NCBI taxonomy): domain Eukaryota; kingdom Metazoa; phylum Chordata; class Actinopteri; order Salmoniformes; family Salmonidae; genus Oncorhynchus; species Oncorhynchus mykiss. The sequence continues at coordinate 8,346,610 of NC_143051.1, read as the reverse complement.
CATCAACTGATAATAACGTTGGCAAGGATAGGAGCAGGTGTTATGGCAGTGGGATGTTTCATCTTTATATAACAGCACAGTCTATTCATAATGAAAGTGGATTACATTATCCAACATGTAAAACACCCCTCTTTCAGAGGTTAAGTGTACGGAAAAAGTGATACCTAAAAAAAAAAAAAAACTTTACATTTCAGTGTCTCAGAATAAGATGGCAGGTGAAAACACACAGGAAGTGTTGTAATTAATCTGATGTCTAGAATTTGAGCTAGGTAGCTGTAAGAAATACTCTTAAAACTCAATTGCTATTGATCCTGTAAAAAAAATAAAAAATCTGGTATGTGGATCTCCGTAACAGACGGCTCATGACGAGAGGCAGGCGGGGAGTGTAATTGTGTACCTCCGATCAAGTTGATTTTCACATTTTTCATTGAGATTGGTGTCATATTGGCCTAGACATGATGACAGGGAGATTTAAATTTAACAGTGAGCTTCAATGCCTATATAGTGACATCTATACATCTGTCTATAGCGCACATTCTCCAGTGGCTGTTTACGTCAATGTTTTTTTTTTTGTGCGTGTGTGATTTATTTGTTTTCAAATATGTTTTTATTGAACCTAAAAAATATATATATACACACCATACGATGCGTGATATAGTGTAGATATACCTTGTTTAGTATCTTAAGATTTTGCTCATACAGACAAAACAGTATGGCATTGCAATCTGTTAAATGAATGACTCGTGTAAATTAGTATCGATTTCTGTTAGATTGTAGTTCTGTGGTCACATGGGATGCTTATGGTTCCTGTTTCCATCCTGTGTGTGACATAATATTGCTAACTCATTATTAGTACTCATCTACTCAAAACATCCTCACACTAAAAATACAAAAGGCACTAAATATAGCTCTTTGTTTACATATTCTACCTGCGTATGTATATGTTGAGTAATGTCGATGACAACACTTCCTTTCCAAATCCCATCTTTTGTGTGGGCTTCTGAGGCTAGTCAGACACTGACTCACATAGGGTTAGGGTTAGGGTTAGGGTTAGGGTTAGGGTTAGGGTTAGGGATATTATTGTTATTGTGAAGAAATAAATTGCTAACGTTCACACAGACTGACAGCCATCTGAGTAACTGTGTCACAAATGTGCAAATATATTGTTTCATTGATATAATACACAGTCGCTATTTATCATCTTTACTGCGGAGACTTCTGATTGTGGACTTTTGTGTTTTGTTCACGTTGTTATAGTATAATCTCTGAATACTACATACACTTATAGTATAATCTCTGAATACTACATACACTTATAGTATAATCTCTGAATACTACATACACTTCAAATCAAATCAAAGTTTATTTGTCACGTACAACAGGTGTAGTAGACCTTACAGTGAAATGCTGAGTACAACAGGTGTAGTAGACCTTACAGTGAAATGCTGAATACAACAGGTGTAGTAGACCTTACAGTGAAATGCTGAATACAACAGGTGTAGTAGACCTTACAGTGAAATGCTGAATACAACAGGTGTAGTAGACCTTACAGTGAAATGCTGAATACAACAGGTGTAGTAGACCTTACAGTGAAATGCTGAGTGCAACAGGTGTAGTAGACCTTACAGTGAAATGCTGAATACAACAGGTGTAGTAGACCTTACAGTGAAATGCTGAATACAACAGGTGTAGTAGACCTTAGTGAAATGCTGAATACAACAGGTGTAGTAGACCTTACAGTGAAATGCTGAATACAACAGGTGTAGTAGACCTCACAGTGAAATGCTGAATACAACAGGTGTAGTAGACCTTACAGTGAAATGCTGAATACAACAGGTGTAGTAGACCTTACAGTGAAATGCTGAATACAACAGGTGTAGTAGACCTTACAGTGAAATGCTGAGTGCAACAGGTGTAGTAGACCTTACAGTGAAATGCTGAATACAACAGGTGTAGTAGACCTTACAGTGAAATGCTGAATACAACAGGTGTAGTAGACCTTACAGTGAAATGCTGAATGCAACAGGTGTAGTAGACCTTACAGTGAAATGCCGAATACAACAGGTGTAGTAGACCTTACAGTGAAATGCTGAATACAACAGGTGTAGTAGACCTTACAGTGAAATGCTGAATACAACAGGTGTAGTAGACCTTACAGTGAAATGCTGAATACAACAGGTGTAGTAGACCTCACAGTGAAATGCTGAATACAACAGGTGTAGTAGACCTTACAGTGAAATGCTGAATACAACAGGTGTAGGTAGACCTTACAGTGAAATGCCGAATACAACAGGTGTAGTAGACCTTACAGTGAAATGCTGAATATAACAGGTGTAGTAGACCTTACAGTGAAATGCTGAATACAACAGGTGTAGTAGACCTTACAGTGAAATGCTGAATACAACAGGTGTAGGTAGACCTTACAGTGAAATGCTGAATACAACAGGTGTAGGTAGACCTTACAGTGAAATGCTGAATACAACAGGTGTAGGTAGACCTTACAGTGAAATGCCGAATACAACAGGTGTAGTAGACCTCACAGTGAAATGCTGAATACAACAGGTGTAGGTAGACCTTACAGTGAAATGCTGAATACAACAGGTGTAGGTAGACCTTACAGTGAAATGCTGAATACAACAGGTGTAGTAGACCTCACAGTGAAATGCTGAATACAACAGGTGTAGGTAGACCTTACAGTGAAATGCTGAATACAACAGGTGTAGTAGACCTCACAGTGAAATGCTGAATACAACAGGTGTAGTAGACCTTACAGTGAAATGCTGAATACAACAGGTGTAGTAGACCTTACAGTGAAATGCTGAATACAACAGGTGTAGTAGACCTTACAGTGAAATGCTGAATACAACAGGTGTAGGTAGACCTTACAGTGAAATGCTGAATACAACAGGTGTAGTAGACCTCACAGTGAAATGCTGAATACAACAGGTGTAGTAGACCTTACAGTGAAATGCTGAATACAACAGGTGTAGTAGACCTTACAGTGAAATGCTGAATACAACAGGTGTAGTAGACCTCACAGTGAAATGCTTACTTACAGACTCTAACCAATAGTGTAAAAAAGGTATTAGGTGAACAATAGGTAGATAAAGAAATAAAACAACAGTAAAAAGACAGGCTATAAAAGTAGCGAGGCTACATACACTTATAGTATAATCTCTGAATACTACATACACTTATAGTATAATCTCTGAATACTACATACACTTATAGTATAATCTCTGAATACTACATACACTTATAGTATAATCTCTGAATACTACATACACTTATAGTATAATCTCTGAATACTACATACATTTATAGTATAATCTCTGAATACTACATACACTTATAGTATAATCTCTGAATACTACACTGAGTGACTGCGAGATGGATGAGGCAAAACAGAACAGGATGAAACTGTGGCAGTCCTAATATGGACACAAAACATCACACTTTACGGTCAGCAACGTTATATCATAGTAAAGTGAAAATGTTTTATTTCTTATAGTTCCCCTATACAAAGATATAGATTATAAAAACAAATGATTAATTCATAAATAAGAAAATAAGTATATCTCATGCCTTATATATATACATTTGCATTAAATACTTAGAGAGGAGGGGAGATGGTGACTTAAAATTTGATGAGGACTCTCCCCCCACCCCTCCCCCTCCCCCTGTGTGCTTGGCCTAGTTTAAAGAGATGGAAGGAAGTGACTGATACACCATTACAAACAGCAGCCATGACACGTATCTTTTGGCCCATATTTGGCAAATGAGGAAATTTGCATGTGAGAATTTACAGTGCATTCTGAAAATATTCAGACCCCTTCCCCTTTTTTCTATATTTATTCTCCAATGAATTAAATACACATATTTTCCTCATCAATGTAGTAATACATGATTCTAGCGTGTGGTTTTGCTCCAGACCGACCACATCAAGGCCAACACTGGGCTGGAACACGGCAGAGGTGATTACCCACTGAGGAGGTGGGCTTCACCAGAAAGGTGAAACGGGGATGAAGGTGGGGCATTTCTAGGTGACTAATCTGACAACGTGAAAGGACAAAGAGAGAGCGTCACCTTCACATAAGAACAAGGGGAAGACCCATATTTTTACCGACTAGCTTTGAATCAACTTGAACCATCAGAGCTTTTTAGTGGCCTTTATTCAACCTCTATTTAAAAGCTGGTTCTGAAATCATGTACATAATTGTCAAATGAAAAACTTTATTTATCACATGCGTCGAATACAACAAGTGCAGACTTTAAAATGAAATGCTTTACTTACAAGCCCTTAATTAACCAACAACGGAGTTCAAGAAATAGAGTTAAGAAAATATTTATCAAATATATATTTTTTTTAAATAAGAAAAAGCAATACAATAAAATAACGTGATAATAACAATAACGAGACTATATACAGGGGGTACCGGTACAGAGTCAATGTGGAGGCTATATACAGGGGGTACTGGTACAGAGTCAATGTGGAGGCTATATACAGGGGGTACCGGTACAGAGTCAATGTGGAGGCTATATACAGGGGGTACCGGTACAGAGTCAATGTGGAGGCTATATACAGGGGGTACCGGTACAGAGTCAATGTGGAGACTATATACAGGGGGTACCGGTACAGAGTCAATGTGGAGGCTATATACAGGGGGTACCGGTACAGAGTCAATGTGGAGGCTATATACAGGGGGTACCGGTACAGAGTCAATGTGGAGGCTATATACAGGGGGTACCGGTACAGAGTCAATGTGGAGGCTATATACAGGGGGTACCGGTACAGAGTCAATGTGGAGACTATATACAGGGGGTACCAGTACAGAGTCAATGTGGAGGCTATATACAGGGGGTACCGGTACAGAGTCAATGTGGAGGCTATATACAGGGGGGTACTGGTACAGAGTCAATGTGGAGGCTATATACAGGGGGGTACCGGTACAGAGTCAATGTGGAGGCTATATACAGGGGGTACCGGTACAGAGTCAATGTGGAGACTATATACAGGGGGTACCGGTACAGAGTCAATGTGGAGGCTATATACAGGGGGTACCGGTACAGAGTCAATGTGGAGGCTATATACAGGGGGGTACCGGTACAGAGTCAATGTGGAGGCTATATACAGGGGGTACCGGTACAGAGTCAATGTGGAGGCTATATACAGGGGGTACCGGTACAGAGTCAATGTGGAGGCTATATACAGGGGGTACCGGTACAGAGTCAATGTGGAGGCTATATAGAGGGGGTACCGGTACAGAGTCAATGTGGAGGCTATATACAGGGGGTACCGGTACAGAGTCAATGTGGAGGCTATATACAGGGGGTACCGGTACAGAGTCAATGTGGAGGCTATATACAGGGGGTACCGGTACAGAGTCAATGTGGAGGCTATATACAGGGGGGTAACGGTACAGAGTCAATGTGGAGGCTATATACAGGGGGGTACTGGTACAGAGTCAATGTGGAGGCTATATACAGGGGGGTACTGGTACAGAGTCAATGTGGAGACTATATACAGGGGGGTACTGGTACAGAGTCAATGTGGAGGCTATATACAGGGGGTACCGGTACAGAGTCAATGTGGAGGCTATATACAGGGGGTACCAGTACAGAGTCAATGTGGAGGCTATATTCAGGGGGTACCGGTACAGAGTCAATGTGGAGGCAATATACAGGGGGTACCGGTACAGAGTCAATGTGGAGGCTATATACAGGGGGGTACTGGTACAGAGTCAATGTGGAGGCTATATACAGGGGGGTACTGGTACAGAGTCAATGTGGAGACTATATACAGGGGGGTACTGGTACAGAGTCAATGTGGAGACTATATACAGGGGGGTACTGGTACAGAGTCAATGTGGAGACTATATACAGGGGGGTACTGGTACAGAGTCAATGTGGAGACTATATACAGGGGGTACCGGTACAGAGTCAATGTGGAGACTATATACAGGGGGTACCGGTACAGAGTCAATGTGGAGGCTATATACATTGGGTACCGGTGCAGAGTCAATGTGGAGGCTATATACAGGGGGGTACTGGTACAGAGTCAATGTGGAGGCTATATACAGGGGGTACCGGTACAGAGTCAATGTGGAGGCTATATACAGGGGGGTACCGGTACCGAGTCAATGTGGAGGCTATATACAGGGGATACCGGTACCGAGTCAATGTGGAGGCTATATACAGGGGGTAAAGGTACAGAGTCAATGTGGAGGCTATATACAGGGGGTACCGGTACAGAGTCAATGTGGAGGCTATATACAGGGGATACCGGTACAGAGTCAATGTGGAGGCTATATACAGGGGGTACCGGTACAGAGTCAATGTGGAGGCTATATACAGGGGGTACCGGTACATAGTCAATATGGAGGCTATATACAGGGGGCACCGGTACAGAGTCAATATGGAGGCTATATACAGGGGGTACCGGTACCGAGTCAATGTGGAGGCTATATACAGGGGGTACCGGTACAGAGTCAATATGGAGGCTATATACAGGGGGCACCGGTACAGAGTCAATATGGAGGCTATATACAGGGGGTACCGGTACAGAGTCAATGTGGAGGCTATATACAGGAGGTACCGGTACCGAGTCAATGTGGAGGTTATATACAGGGGGTACCGGTACAGAGTCAATGTGGAGGCTATATACAGGGGGCACCGGTACCGAGTCTATGTGGAGGCTATATACAGGGGGTACCGGTACAGAGTCAATGTGGAGGCTATATACAGTGGGTACCGGTACAGAGTCAATGTGGAGGCTATATACAGGGGGTACCGGTACCGAGTCAATGTGGAGGCTATATACAGGGGGTACCGGTACCGAGTCAATATGGAGGCTATATACAGTGGGTACCAGTACCGAGTCTATGTGGAGGCTATATACAGGGAGTACCGGTACAGAGTCAATGTGGAGGCTATATACAGTGGGTACCGGTACAGAGTCAATGTGGAGGCTATATACAGGGGGTACCGGTACAGAGTCAATGTGGAGGCTATATACAGGGGGTACCGATACCGAGTCAATATGGAGGCTATATACAGGGGGTACCGGTACAGAGTCAATGTGCAGAGGTACAGGTTAATTGAGGTAATTTGTACATGTAGGTAGGGGTGAAGTGACTATGCATAGATAATAAACAGTGAGTAGCAGCAGTGTACAAAACAAATGGGGGGGTCAATTTAATAGTCTGGTGGCCATTTGATTAATTGTTCAGCAGTCTTATGTCTTGGGGGTAGAAGCTGTTAAGGAGCCCTTTGGTCCTAAAATTGGCATTCCGGTACAGCTTGCCGTGCGGTAGCAGAGAGAACAGTCTATGACTAGGGGTCAAACTTTTTGAGGATCTGAGGACCCATGACAAAATGTTTCAGTCTCCTCAGGGGGAAAAGGTGTTGTCGTGCCCTCTTCACGACTGTCTTGGTGTGTTTGGACCACGATAGTTTGTTGGTGATGTGGACACAAACAATGTGAAAAAGCTAACTAAATAGCACAGTTGGTTAGAAGCCCATAAAATGGCAGCCACCCCCCTCCGCCTCCATTCCCAGATGCTATAACCTCAACATTGATAACAAAAAATAAAAATGACAACAACAAAAAATCCCATATCAAATACAACAGTAGTCATATGATATTAAAAGGAGGTACTTCAACAGACTAAAGAAAGTTTTATTCAATGTGAAAGTCACGTTAGCTGGAAAAGCCCATGAAGGAGAGTTGACAGGGAAGTAAAACCTAAAACCGCATTAAACCAAAAGGGGAATTGAAAGATAGAAGGCCATTCTAGGCAGTAAGATACAACACTGTGAAATCACGGCAGGAAGGAACAGACATTATTGTGGAGTATTGGTGTTTCCTTTCTCCCCCCCCCATTTCTATTTTTATTGTTCTTGGTGTTGGCCTGAAGGTGACACGGTAAGCCCTTCCTGTCTTAAAGCCCAGTGTTATGAGACTATTAACATGACTGTGTCTTGAGAAAAAGTAGAATTAATTTTACCTTTATTTAACTTGGCAAATCAGTTAAGAACAAATTCTTATTTACAATGACGGCCTAGACCGGCCAAGCCCAGACGACGCTGGAACAATTTTGCGTCGCCCTATGGGACTCCCAATCACAGCCGGTTGTGATACAGCCTGGAATCGAACCAGGATGTCTGTAGTGACGCACTGAATCTCAGCGCTTGTGGCCTTAGACCGCTGCGCCACTCGGGAGTGAGAGAATGGAAGGAGTGAGAGAGGATGGAAGGAGTGAGAGAATGGAAGGAGTGAGAGGAAGGTGATCACAGGTATAATGGTATGACAAGTGAAACTGACAGAGAGGAGGAGGATAAGAGGGGCATTCAGAACTCTGACTAAGTGAAACTCTGTGGCTTCCCTCCTTCCTCTCTTTAGTATCCGTTACGCTGCTGGTGGTGGTAGTGGAAGGTGTGAGTGGCAAATATTGGAAGGAGTGAGCTTAAGTTTGTGGAGACACTGCACAACACACTGGTTGTAAAGTGTTGTGGAGACACTGCACAACACACTGGTTGTAAAGTGTTGTGGAGACAATGCACAACACACTGGTTGTAAAGTGTTGTGGAGACACTGCACAACACACTGGTTGTAAAGTGTTGTGGAGACAATGCACAACACACTGGTTGTAAAGTGTTGTGGAGACAATGCACAACACACTAGTTGTAAAGTGTTGTGGAGACAATGCACAACACACTAGTTGTAAAGTGTTGTGGAGACAATGCACAACACACTGGTTGTAAAGTGTTGTGGAGACACTGCACAACACACTGGTTGTAAAGTGTTGTGGAGACACTGCACAACACACTGGTTGTAAAGTGTTGTGGAGACAATGCACAACACACTGGTTGTAAAGTGTTGTGGAGACAATGCACAACACACTGGTTGTAAAGTGTTGTGGAGACAATGCACAACACACTGGTTGTGGAAAACAATTTGTACAGACAAACTCCATTATTCCACAGAAATATTGGTGAAATATCACAACCATTGTGTCGTAGGCCTACATTAGTTGTAGTGCGGGATCAAATGAGAGTCCAGATGTAGTGCAGACGCACGGCGTCATTTCATTGCCAGTTCAGTGGAATGTAGTAATATATGATTCTAGGGTGTGGTTTTGCTCCAGACCGACCACATCAAGGCCACCACTGGGCTGGAACACGGCTTGAGGTGATTACCCACTGAGGTGGGCTTCACCAGAAAGGTGAAACGGGGATGAAGGTGGGGCATTTCTAGGTGACTAATCTGACAATATGAAAGGACAAAGAGAGAGCTTCACATACAGTGCATTGGTAAAGTATGCAGACTCCTCGACTTTTTGTTACTTACAGCCTTATTTTAAAATGGATTTAAAAAAAATGAAATCCTCTATTCTGCCCTGGAATGGCGTTCCCATGCAAAACTAGACAGATAGTTGTTATCTAAGTCTTCAATAAAACTCACAAAGGCATGACTTTTCTTGAATGAATATATTGAAAACGTTTGTTGTTTATTAACTGCAAAAATACAGAAAATAATATACTTTAGTATTCAGTTTACGTCGACATACTGTAGCTGTACATTATACATTTCAAATTGAAGTTGCATAAATACAAAGAACGTGCCAAGGTACCATGTATCGGGCACGATGCCAAACCATATAACTAATTGTGACTCATATGGTAATTGGCTAACTCATTTCATTACGCTAATAATGTGCAACCACCTCTGTACAATAACAAAGCATATTACACTCGAAGAGCAAAGTAATACAGCTAACGGCGTACATGAAAGGAAAGGCAATTTGTATGAGTAAATGCAACCAACTAACATTGATAAGTAAGCAATTCTATCAATAACAATATTATCATCGCTAGCAATATGCTTGAATCGAACTTACAAACAAATGTTTTCCGAGTCTGAAGCGTGACATGTATTAACTGCACTGAAAGACCGGCACCTCAGTGTTGTTTTTAGCTGCTTCTCTGCGTGTCTCTTCCTGTTTCCTTACAGTCTTTCTAAGTACCAGAAAGATCCACTAGGGGGCGATAAATAACAATGGAACACAATGAAAATCCATTTTAACCACTGTAATAAAATAATCTGATACCTTCTAATAGGATGGCAGCACACTCCCCGCTTGGTATAATGAAATTGTGCCACTATGAAATAAAACATGTGTCCAGAAAACAAATAATGTCCTTTTTATATTTTGTCTCTAGGATGCTTCAGAAAGAAGAACAACAATCTCTGAGATTGGTCTCAGAAACACCTTAGCAGCTCCTTGCTTGACCATTTTTAGTTCTACTTTCCTAACCTTTTTTATCAGTACTGGGAAAGGTTTTTACCACAAGCCCGACTGGCCAGTCATTTCTGTGCGCCTGACTGTCTTTCAATAAGACAACATCTCCCACTTTTACATTTGGCTTTTCTGCTGTCCATTTTCTGCGTCTCTGCAGCGTTGTCAGGTACCCCCGTCTCCACCTTTACCAGAAGGTGTCCAATGTCTCGCTGACTTGATTCCACTGTTTTCCATGAAGGTCGTTCATGCTGAAGTATCCAGAAGGGGCTGAAGGTAGCGCTGGTCTTTTGTGTCAGTAACATGGATGGGGTGAGAATGGCAGGCATGTCAGGGTCGGTTGACACTGACACTAGGGGTTTCGCATTGATTATTGCCATAACTTCAGACATAAGTGTAACGCTGTTCTTCCTGGGAAGGAGAGGCGGACCAAAACGCAACGCGATTATTTTTATACATATTTAATAAAATATGATAACTTGGACAATGTATAATACAAAATAATAAACGTGAAAAACCGAAACAGCCCTATCTGGTGCAACAAACACAGAGACAGGAACAATCACCCACAAAGAATATGGCTGCCTAAATATGGTTCCCCATCAGAGACAACGATAAACACCTGCCTCTGATTGAGAACCACTCTAGGCAACCATAGACTTACCTAGACTACTTCACTAAACCACAATCCCAATACCTACTAAAACCCCAAGACAAAACACACCACATAATAACCCATGTCACACCCTGGCCTGACCAAAATAATAAAGAAAACACTAAATACTAAGACCAGGGCGTGACAATAAGAGTGCTCAAGACCTCATGTGTGAGACGAGTGGAGCCCGTCTGAAACAGCAAAGCATCAAGGATACGTCTGGCAACCCCAATGATTGTAGACCGAACATCTAGGATACGTCTGGCAACCCCAATGAGTCTCTCCCAAGAACCACCCATATGAGATGAATGTGGGGGTTTAAATATCCAAGTACATCCCTTGTCTGAGAGGTATTTAGTCAGTTCTGAGTCATTTGTGTCGATACCCAGTTCCCTGCAGGCACCTTTAAAGTTTGTACCTCGATCAGAGCGTAGCACTTTTGCTGGACCACGGACAGAGAAAAAAAACGCCTCGTTGATGAAGCTGGATGTGGACATGGATTCGATGAGCTCAATATGGGACTGCTCTAGTAGACATACATGTAAAGAGCACCGTCCAGCGCTCGGAGTCTGCACTACCACCTCTAGTGAGATGAGTGATGACATTCCATGGTCCAAACACATCAAGTCCAACGCTGGTGAATAGTGGTTCAGATGTGAGTCTGTCTGCAGGCAAGTCAGCCATCTTTTGGTCAACTAACCACCCTCTAACATTGCGGCAGGTGACACACGTGTGAATGATACCAGAGACCAGACGTTTGCTCCCAATAATCCAGAAGCCTGCTGCTTGAATAGCTCCATCTGAAAAATGACGGCCCTGGTGAGCCACTTTCTCGTGATAATGTCTTACCAGCAGAGTTGCGACATGATGTGTCCGTGGGATGATGAGAGGGTGTTTTTCGTCTTGTAACATGTCGGCGGAGGATAAGCGGCCTCCCACCCTCAGCAACCCATCCTCATCAATCACTGGGTTCAGCTTTTTGAGTGTACTTTGTTTTGGGAACTCTTTTCCTTTTTTCAATGCATTTGAATTCCTCTTTTAAAGGCTTCATGTTGCACACAGTGAATGATTGCTGTTGATGGCTTGTGACAACTCACTTGTACTGCATGGTTTATTACAGTCATGCCAGCCTCTGCAGGTGGGGTTGTCCGCACCTTCATGGAAGGATCTGGAAACATGAATGAGTCGTGCTGTGACTCAATTGAGAGCTTTCCAGTTTGAGAACCTCTCAAAGCAATGAGAGCCGAGTTGAGCTCCAGAAACCTTAGTGACGAAGGCAGTGACGTCTGGTCAAATCTCTGTGTCTGCTAAAGGCTCTACAAAGGTAAAAATATATGGTCTCAGGCTCTTGTAGATGGTAAACACCAAATATGGGCAGATGTCAGAGTTTTTCGTCTCTCTCTAGTGGCGGAGAAGGTTCGGCTTGTTCGTTATCCAGCATCTTTTGCGTGAAGTCAATAAAATGACGCTTCATGCCAGTCTTTTTGTCTAAAGTCCTGCGAAGTGATGTGAGACGGCTCATGGCCTGCTCCCTGTTATTAGGAAGTGATGTGAGACGGTTCATGACCTGCTCCCTGTTATTAGGAAGTGATGTGAGACGGCTCATGACCTGCTCCCTGTTATTAGGAAGTGATGTGAGACGGCTCATGGCCTGCTCCCTGTTATTAGGAAGTGATGTGAGACGGTTCATGGCCTGCTCCCTGTTATTAGGAAGTGATGTGAGACGGCTCATGACCTGCTCCCTGTTATTAGGAAGTGATGTGAGACGGTTCATGGCCTGCTCCCTGTTATTAGGAAGTGATGTGAGACGGTTCATGGCCTGCTCCCTGTTATTAGGAAGTGATGTGAGACGGTTCATGGCCTGCTCCCTGTTATTAGGAAGTGATGTGAGACGGTTCATGACCTGCTCCCTGTTATTAGGAAGTGATGTGAGACGGCTCATGACCTGCTCCCTGTTATTAGGAAGTGATGTGAGACGGCTCATGGCCTGCTCCCTGTTATTAGGAAGTGATGTGAGACGGTTCATGGCCTGCTCCCTGTTATTAGGAAGTGATGTGAGACGGTTCATGGCCTGCTCCCTGTTATTAGGGAGTGATGTGAGACAGTTCATGGCCTGCGCCCTGTTATTAGGAAGTGATGTGAGACGGTTCATGACCTGCTCCCTGTTATTAGGAAGTGATGTGAGACGGTTCATGACCTGCTCCCTGTTATTAGGAAGTGATGTGAGACGGCTCATGACCTGCTCCCTGTTATTAGGAAGTGATGTGAGACGGCTCATGGCCTGCTCCCTGTTATTAGGAAGTGATGTGAGACGGTTCATGGCCTGCTCCCTGTTATTAGGAAGTGATGTGAGACGGTTCATGGCCTGCTCCCTGTTATTAGGAAGTGATGTGAGACGGTTCATGGCCTGCTCCCTGTTATTAGGAAGTGATGTGAGACGGTTCATGGCCTGCTCCCTGTTATTAGGAAGTGATGTGAGACGGTTCATGGCCTGCTCCCTGTTATTAGGAAGTGATGTGAGACGGTTCATGGCCTGCTCCCTGTTATTAGGAAGTGATGTGAGACGGTTCATGGCCTGCTCCCTGTTATTAGGAAGTGATGTGAGACGTTCATGGCCTGCTCCCTGTTATTAGGAAGTGATGTGAGACGGCTCATGGCCTGCTCCCTGTTATTAGGAAGTGATGTGAGACGTTCATGGCCTGCTCCCTGTTATTAGGAAGTGATGTGAGACGGTTCATGGCCTGCTCCCTGTTATTAGGAAGTGATGTGAGACGGTTCATGGCCTGCTCCCTGTTATTAGGAAGTGATGTGAGACGGTTCATGGCCTGCTCCCTGTTATTAGGAAGTGATGTGAGACGGTTCATGGCCTGCTCCCTGTTATTAGGAAGTGATGTGAGACGGTTCATGACCTGCTCCCTGTTATTAGGAAGTGATGTGAGACGGTTCATGGCCTGCTCCCTGTTATTAGGAAGTGATGTGAGACGGTTCATGGCCTGCTCCCTGTTATTAGGAAGTGATGTGAGACGGTTCATGGCCTGCTCCCTGTTATTAGGAAGTGATGTGAGGCGGTTCATGGCCTGCTCCCTGTTATTAGGAAGTGATGTGAGACGGCTCATGGCCTGCTCCCTGTTATTAGGAAGTGATGTGAGACGGTTCATGGCCTGCTCCCTGTTATTAGTAAGTGATGTGAGACGGTTCATGGCCTGCTCCCTGTTATTAGGAAGTGATGTGAGACGGTTCATGGCCTGCTCCCTGTTATTAGGAAGGCGACGTCTAGCGGGGCGAAAGGGTAGTGGAGCCACCCAGTTGTTTCCATCATCCTGGAAAACCTGTTTGTCCATAATGTCCAAGAAGGCTTTGTCCTCCACTGATGGTGCTGGTTTATCCTCGTCTCGTCCTCGAACACAGAACATCCCAGTTGTGCTTGGATCTCTTGAGTGCACTGTAGAGAGAGAGAGATGTATTTCTGAGCTAGTTCTCTTTCACCTGGATGATGTCAGGGCAAGGGCTCAGATAGGATGTGTGAAGGAATTTTGAAGTCTGTTTGTCGGAACACGTTGAACCTGGCTGGTCGGTGAGCAGGTACCCTTCTACTTTAGCACTCTCCAGTTCGAGAAGAATGTCACCTAGTTCTCTTAGTTTGTGATTGTCTTTGTTAGCCAGTTTTGGAAAATCATCAATTTTCTTCAACAGTGCATTCTAGATCACTTCGGGTGTACCATAGCACTCTTCTAGTCGTTGCCAGACCATGTTAAGCCCTGCTGTTGCGTTGAAAATATGGACAGATCTAATTCTGTTTGCTTGCTCAGACGACTCTGCCCCAAGCCACTTAGTAATTAGATCTAACTCTTCCCTGGCTGATAAATTCAAGTCTCTGGTCGCATTAAGAAAGGATGCTTTCCATGCCCAATAATTTTCAGGGCGATCATCAAACTTCAGGAGTCCTGAACTCACCATCTCACGGCGTAGGAGGTACTAGATGATGTCTGGTGACACTTGTGACTCAGGGAAGCTTTGTGTGTGTGACTGGAAGTGGGCTTGTTTTCCATTTCCACCATGCTGCTGTTCATTCCTTTTGAACGGAGAGTCTCTGCTTATGCTCCGTTGTTTGCTACTTTCTGGATTATGGCATGTAGCTGGGTCAACACTAAGCTCTTGTTTCTCTACTTCAAATGGAAGTTCAGCAAAGTAGGGCCTAGCATGTTGTTGCACATATTCACAAGTACGTTGGACTGGACTTAAGGGCTGTGTCCCTGTGTCTAGTTCTTCGCGAAGCTCAATGCTTTCTGATCCTACAGCTTCTTCAAAGGCTGCAGCTTCAGCCAACGCAGCAGCAGCTTCAGCCAACGCAGCAGCAGCTTCAGCCAACGCAGCAGCAGCTTCAGCCAACGCAGCAGCAGCTTCAGCCAACGTAGCAGCTTCAGCCAACGCAGCAGCAGCTTCAGCCAACGCAGCAGCAGCTTCAGCCAACGCAGCAGCAGCTGCTCTCTCAACTTGGAGAACATATAAACTTGCCTCGAGGTCAGCTTTTTGCTTCAACAAGCTGGCCTCTATTTCTGCCTTTTGTTTCATCACAGAAGCTTCCTCAGCATAGGAGACTTGTGCATGTGCTGTGTCCGCCTTGTCGCGTGCTTTGACGGCTGCAGAACTCACCGTTGAGGATCTGCTTGACTGTTTTGATGACCTTGATCTTGTAGACTGAAACTTGGTCCCAATGTGCTGAAGAGGCTCCTCCATCTCTCTCTGTCGAACACTTGGCTCTGGTTGTTGCATGGTAGACTGCTGGTCTTCCCTAGGATCAGAAGCTTTGTTGGCTGATGAACGTAGAAACATAAGCACCGTGTGCAGTTATTCTTGTGCTTGAGCCCGCCGTGGGGATTTTTTTTTCTCTTTCACTATTCTGTCCTGGAATCGCGTTACAATGCAAAACTAGACAACGAAGTCTCCAATAAACCTCCCAAGGTGTGACTTTTCTTGAATGAATATATTGAAAATGTTTGTTGTGAAAAAACAAATGTTTTCAGAGGCTGAATCGTGAAATATCTGCACCGAAAGACCGTCACCGTAGCGTTGTTTTTAGCTGCTTCTCTGCGTGTCTCTTCCTGTTTCCTTACAGTCTTTCTAGGTACCAGAAAGCTCCATGAAAATCCATTTTTAACCATTGTAATAAAATAATCTGTTACCTTCTGACAGGATGGCAGCACATCCTTATTAGTCTAAACACAATACCCCAAATTACAAAGCGAAACAGGTTTTTACAAATGTTTACAAATGTATTACAAAACAAAAAACAGAAATACCTTATTTACATAAGTAGCCAGACTTTTTGCTAAAAGACCCGAAATTGAGTCAGGCGCATCCTGTTTCCCTTGATCATCCTTGAGAAGTTCTACAACTTGATTAGAGTCCACCTGTCATAAATTACATTGATTGGTCATGACTTGGAAAGGCACACACCTGTCTATATAAGGCCCCACAGTTGACAATACATGTCAGAGCAAAAACCAAGCCATGAGGTGGAAGGAATTGTCCGTAGAACTCAGAGACAGGATTTTGTCGAGGCACAGATCTGGGGATGAGTAGCAAAACATGTCTGCAGTATTGAAGGTCCCCAAGAACACAGTGGCCTCGATCATTCTTAAACGGAAGCAGTTTGGAACCACCAAGCTGGGCGCCCGGCCAAACTGAGTAATCAGCGGAGAGAAAGAAAGACCTTGGTCAGGGAGGGGATTAAGAAACCGATGGTCACTCTGACAGAGTTCCAAAGTTAACTGTGAAGATGGGAGAACCTTCCAGAAAGACAACCATCTCTACAGCACTCCACCAATCAGGCCTTTATGGTAGAGTGGCCAGATGGAAGCCACTCCTCAGTAAAAAGCACATGACAGCCCGCTTGGAGTTTGCCAAAAGGTACCTGAAGACTCTCAGACCACGAGGAACAAGATTCTCTGGTATGATGAAACCAAGATTGAACTCTTTGGCCTGAATGCCAAGTGTCACATCTGGAGGAAACCTGGCACCATCTGTACAATGAAGCATGGTGGTGGCAGCATCATGCTGTGGGGATGTCTTTCAGCAGCAACCGACCGAGGGAAAGATGAACGGCGCAAAGTACAGAGAGATCCTTGATGAAAACCTGCTCCAGAGCACTCAGGACCTCAGACTGGGGCGAAGGTTCACCTTCCATCAGGACAACGACCCTAAGCACACAGTCAAGACAACGTTGGAGTGGCTTCGGTACAAGCTCTCGAAATGTCCTTGAGTGGCCCAGCCAGATCGTGGACTTGACCCTGATCGAACATCTCTGGAGAGACCTGAAAATAGCTGTGCAGTGACGCTCCCCATCCAACCTGACAGAGATTGAGAGGATCTACAGAGAAGAATGGAGAAACTCCCCGAATACAGGTGTGCCAAGCTTGTAGCGTCATACCCAAGAAGACCCAAGGCTGTAATCGCTGCCAAAGATGCTTCAACAAGGTACTGAATACTTACGTAAATA
Organism: Oncorhynchus mykiss; assembly: GCF_057628025.1. Classification (NCBI taxonomy): domain Eukaryota; kingdom Metazoa; phylum Chordata; class Actinopteri; order Salmoniformes; family Salmonidae; genus Oncorhynchus; species Oncorhynchus mykiss. The sequence continues at coordinate 8,329,158 of NC_143051.1, read as the reverse complement.
TGATATTTCAGTTATGTATTTTTTTTTTTACATTTGCAAACATTTTTAAAAACCTGTTTTTGATTTGTCATTATGGGGTATTATGTGTAGATTGGTGATATAATATATATATTTAAATCCATTTTAGAATAAGGCTTTAACAAAACAAAAAGCCACCATAAGTACAAGGGGAAGTCCCATCTTTTTACCTTTGATTCAACTTGAACCATGAGAGGTTTTTAGTGGCTGTTTCAATCTCTATTTAAAAATTGGGTCTTGAAATCATGTACATAATTGTCAGGTGCCTCAACATTGATAACAAAAATACAAAACTACCCCCCCAAAAAATCGATATCAACTGAAACAGTTGTCATTTATGGCATTTATGGTCATTTATGGTATTAAATGTACTTCCAATAACCTAAGTAAGTTTTATTCAATGTCATGTCATGTCACTTACTTTTTTTAAAAGACCATTTAAGGAGAGTTGACAGGGAAGTAAAACCTAAAACCGCATTAAACCAAAAGGGGAATTGAAAGATAGAAGGCCATTCTAGGCAGTAAGATGCAACACTGTGAAATCACGGCAGGAAGGAACAGACATTATTGTGGAGTATTGGTGTTTCCTTTCTCCCCCCCCCCCCCCCCCCCCCCATTTCTATTTTTATTGTTCTTGGTGTTGGCCTGAAGGTGACACGGTAAGCCCTTCCTGTCCTAAAGCCCAGTGTTGAGACTATTTACATGACTGTGTCTTGAGAAAAAGTAGAATGGAAGGAGTGAGAGAGAATGGAAGGAGTGAGAGGGGATGGAAGGAGTGAGAGGGGATGGAAGGAGTGAGAGGGGATGGAAGGAGTGAGAGAGGATGGAAGGAGTGAGAGAGGATGGAAGGAGTGAGAGGATGGAAGGAGTGAGAGAATGGAAGGAGTGAGAGAGGATGGAAGGAGTGAGAGGAAGGTGATCACAGGTATAATGGTATGACAAGTGAAACTGACAGAGAGGAGGAGGATAAGAGGGGCATTCAGAACTCTGACTAAGTGAAACTCTGTGGCTTCCCTCCTTCCTCTCTTTAGTATCCGTTACGCTGCTGGTGGTGGTAGTGGAAGGTGTGAGTGGCAAGTTTTGGTCCACTAGTGGTTTAAGGTTAGGTTAGGTCAGACCTCCCGAGCCGCGCAGCACTCTAAGGCCCAGGTTTGATCCCAGGCTGTGTCACAACCGGCCGTGACTCTGGGAGTCCCATAGGGGGAAGGTGACTATATACAGGGTCAGCACCATATTAACAATGTACAGGGATACTGGAGTGATGGAGGTAGATATGTACAGGGATACTGGAGTGATGGAGGTAGATATGTACAGGGATACTGGAGTGGAGGTAGATATGTATAGGGGTAAGGTGACTAGGCATATAAGTCAGAAGTCTACATATACATCAGCCAAATACATTTAAATTCAGTTTTTCACAATTCTTGACATATAATCCGAGTAAAAATTCCCTGTTTTAGGTCAGTTAGGATCACCACATTATTTAAAGAATGTGAAATGTCAGAATAATAGTAGAGAGAGTGATTTATTTCAGCTTTTATTTCTTTCATCACATTCCCAGTGGGTCAGAAGTTTACATACACTCAATTAGTACTTGGTAGCATTGCCATTAAATTGATTAACTTGGGTCAAACGTTTTTGGTAGCCTTCCACAAGCTTCCCACAATAAGTTGGGTGAATGTTGGCCCATTCCTCCTGACAGAGCTGTTGAAACTGAGTCAGGTTTGTAGACCTCCTTGCTCGCACACGCTTTTTCAGATCTGCCCACACATTTTCTATAAGCTTGAGGACAGGGCTTTGTGATGGCCACTCCAATACCTTGAATTTCTTGTCCTTAAGCCATTTTGCCACAACTTTGGAAGTATGCTTGTGGTCATTGTCCAATTAGAAGACCCATTTGAGACCAAGTTTTAACTTGACTGATGTCTTGAGATGTTGCTTCAATATATCCACCTATTTCCCTCCCTCATGATGCCATCTATTTTGTGAAGTGCACAAGTCCCTCCTGCAGCAAAGCACCCCCACAACATGATGCTGCCACCCCCGTGCTTCACGGTTGGGATGGTGTTATTCGGCTTGCAAGTTTCTACCTTTTTCCTCCAAACATAACGATGGTCATTATGGTCAAATAGTTATGTTTGTTTCAACAGACCAGAGGACATTTCTCCAAAAAGTACGATCTTTGTCCCCATGTGCAGTTGCAAACCGTAGTCTGGCTTTTTTTATGGCGGTTTTGGAGCAGTGGCTTCTTCCTTGCTGAGCGGCCTTTCAGGTTATGTCGATATAGGACTCGTTTTACTGTGGATATAGATAATTTTGCTCCTGTTTCCTCCAGCATCTTCACAAGGTCCTTTGCTGTTGTTCTGGAATTGATTTTCACTTTTCGCTCCAAAGTACGTTCATGTCTAGGAGACAGAATGCGTCTCCTTCCTGAGCGGTATGGCGGTTGCGTGGTCCCATGGTGTTTATACTTGCGTACTATTGTTTGTACTGATGAACGTGGTACCTTCAGGCATTTGTAAATTGCTCCCAAGGATGAACCAGACTTGTGGAGGTCTACAATTGTTTTCTGAGGTCTTGGGTGATTTCTTTTGATTTTCCCATGATGTCAAGCAAAGACGCACTGCGTTTGATGGTAGGACTTGAAATACATCCACAGATACACCTCCAATTGATTAAAATGATGTCAATTAGCCTATCAGAAGCTTATAAAGCCATGGCATCATTTTCTGGAATTTTTAAAGGCACAGTCAATTTAGTGTATGTAAATTCCAGGGGGTCATAAATTGGGATACAGTGAATTATAAGTTAAATAATCTGTCTGTAAACAATTGTTGGAAAAATTACTTGCGTCATGCACAAAGTAGATGTCCTAACCGACTTGCCAAAACTATACTTTGTTAACAAGAAATTTGTGGAGTGGTTGAAAAACGAGTTTTAATGACTCCAACCTAAATGTATGTAAACTTTCGACTTCTACTGTATATAGCCCGTGCAGCCATTTTGCTTGCAAACTGATATGTGACACATATTAATGCCAAAATAACATGCATATGTATGTGTATATATGTGTATATGTATATATGTATATGTTTAACTAAACAGGCTTTGCCCCACCTTCCCTGAATGACACGTCACCACTATACTACATTGTTAATGATTGCTGCGTTGTTGGGTTTAGAGCTGCAAGAAAGACATTTCACTGTACTTGTGCAACTGACATTACAACGTTAAACTTAACTATTGCAATGCTGTGAAATCCAAAATTGGAAACTGACTTAATGTTTTTATTTTGTATGTGCAATTATTATAATTTTGTCCAAACCTGAGAATATTCTAGATATTTAGAACATTTTATCTCTGAATTATGCCCAATTGTGAGTTGACACTAACACACAATTTTGCACACCGACTAAGGAGGAAGTGAAAAGTTAGCACTACATGCTAAAACGTTCCCTACCATGCATAAATTAATACATGTTATATTTTAACCGTCTACTGCAGTGGGCTAAATCATGGTCACACAAGAGTGTTTCTTGGTAGTCTTAAACAAATCTAGTTTGAAACAAAAGTATACACCTCAGACACATGGTTATGGGCTTAAAAAAGAAGAAGACACCTGTACCATGTCAGATATAGAGTTGAAATGTATTACATTTTGAGTTTGTATCCTGATATTACACTTTATATAAAAGAAGACTGAAATAGAACAAAACTGTTTGACAAAAAACTGTATTATAATGCTACTGTATTATAATGTTTTTTTTTTGTGGACAGACAAAAACCCCTTACCCGACAGTCTATCAACAACAACAAAAAATAGCATCTTGCAGCGACCTTTGACGACAGAGAACATGTGCGAATGTTAGAATGCTCTGGGCTTGTTCACATTGGCTTTCCTAACCACGTTATCGGAAAAAAAGAGAGCCCGGAAACATTTACCGTAGTGCAATGTATAAATGCACACGTTTAATTTCAGGCTGCGTCACACGAACTAATACGGATTTTCAATCGAAGCATTTTAAAGTATTGTGTATGTTGCGATTGTTAAATGTACATGTTTTGAATTTTGAACGTTTTAGTAGACTAGGTTTTCAGAAAATGGTGGGCCGTGTTTTTGGTTGTACTATGGTATTGGGTAACCTGGGAGTGGCTCCAGTCCACAACAGACACACAATGGATAGACGGACAGGATTGATACATTATTACCACTGCTTGGTCGGCCTTTTGATACTGTAGCTCGTAGGCAATTGATAACATGGTTTTTAGTGACTGTAAAATCATCTTGCAATTACAGTGTGTCTTCAGTGGCCAATGTTGCTATCGTCGTTAGTTAGCTTTGCTAACAGCAGTGATATTGTTTAGCCGAAATCTCTAGCTGTCTAGCCTACCCCCACGTTAGCGAGCAGTAAGACCTGCGGGAAAACTGTTTTTATACTCCGAGATAGCCGCCTTTCAAAGAATATGGAAACCACTTTTGATGTAAACCATCTTTTCCCTGAAACGATTACAGTTTTGGACCAAAACCTAATTGCAGGTGGAAAATCGCTGGGAAGGTAACGTTATGCTTATCGTTTTCAGCAGCCAGAACAGCTTTTCATTTAGCATAATTATTTTCATTTGGCAGATTATATGCAAAAAAATGTTTTGAAGCAAAGTTTACGACCTCTGGCTACATGTGATGTTCTTTACAACATGATTGCAGAGAGCATCCGCCCTGTCAACCCAATACAGTTGTGCATGACGTCAATAGTGTATCGATATGCGGTGTTCATGTGCTAGTCTGAACTAGTGGAGCGTTAAAAACAACTGGGATTTAGGAAATCTCAGACTTTAGACTTCAGTGTGTTTTAAGACAACTGTGAAAAATCGTTTTGAATTGTCAGCAATTCGGGAATTCCAAGTCAGAAACTTGTGCATCTTATATAAAACTGACTTTCCGAACTGAAGATACAATGTGAATTTAACCTAATGTTTTCTCTCGAGTTCCCAGTTGTCTTGAAAGCACCACAAGAAAAGGACATTTCAGACTCGCTGAACTGCTTGTAATACACATGCCGCATTCAAAAAGTTAGCATGTCAGAAATGTCCGAGTTTCTACTAATCATTCAATCCCTTCCCCAGCATGCTAATGCAAAGTGACACACTGGCTATAAAGCCTATATGTAACCAACATTTATATTCTAACATTTTGGATAAAAGATCACTAAGCAGTATGAAACACTAGGCTACCATATCAGACCAATACTTTAAAATACACTTGAGATCAATAGAGCCCCACAGTGGAGGTGTCATAATGCCCATAAAACCTAGCGGTCAAACAAGGAAATGGTTCCAAGCGTTTTCCCATTATTCATTTTTCCAAAAGGGAATTTTAAAAACACTTATAATAAGGGCTGTGTTTCGTGTAGGCTTACCCCGGAGTGACATTTTGATAACCATGGAAATCTCTCTTGGACAAGGTGACTTAACAATAAATTTGGCTCTATTTACTCCCTGATTTGAAAATGCTAATTATAACCAAAGTAGACATCATGCAAGTGTAACAGTACAGACTTCTACGTCCGTCCCCTCGCCCCGACCTGGGCGCGAACCAGGGACGCTCTGCACACGTCAACAGTCACCCTCAAAGCACCGTTACCCATCGCTCCACAAAAGCCGCCGCCCTTGTATAGCAAGGGGAACAACTACTTCAAGGTCTCAGAGCAAGTGACGTCACCGATTGAAACGCTACTAGCGCGCCCCACCGCTAACTAGCTAGCCATTTCACATCGGCTACACAAGACAAAAAAAATCCCTGCAAGCTCTAGCACGTCATCTTTTGCTGGCACCTTTGTTAACAGGTATTGTCAATATAAAACATGCACAAGACAGTTCACGGAATTGTCAATTTAAAGAAGTGTAGCCAATTTACTAATTACAAAAATGTAGCTAACATTAGATAGTTACCTCCCTTTACCTCATTCGGTAGTCTCTCATCCAGATCATCATGGGATTTGTAGTTCTTTATGAAAGCCACATTAGCAGCTAATTAGCGTTTCCTTTTTTTTTTTCTTGTCCTAAATTGATTTACACTGTTATCAAAACGTCACGCCAGGGTAAAACTACACCAAACACAGACCTTATTTTAAGCGTTTCTAAAGTCCCCTATGGGAAAAATTATTGGAACCATTTCCTTGTTTGACAGCTAGGTTTTATGGGTATCAATAACAAGATACAACGAGCAGCAGCTTCTTGTCATTGTTGGTAGCTATCTGACGGTTCAGAATCATAACGACGCACGGCTTCCGGCCACACCAATGAGCAAGCATCATTTTGGTGTCAGCCAACCTGTCTATAGATCTCCAGGGACCTGTCCCAGTATCTATGCCTGAGTTTTTTTCTCCTTTATTTAATTAACTAGGCAAGTCAGTTAAGAAAAAAATCTTATTTTCAAATGACTGCCTAGGAACAGTGGGTTAACTACCTTGTTCAGGGGCAGAACGACAGACCTTATCAGCTCGGGGATTCGATCTTGCAACCGTCCAACGCTCTAACCACTAGGCTACCTGCCGCCCAGATGTCTCTAATGCCCAAGGAAGCTCCAATTCAAACTCCCATTAGACGTCTCTGCAAGCGTTTTAATGTCAAAATATGTTTCTCACCAAATATGGAGTTTTGCTGAGCAACTATTTTCATTTACTGCCATTATTCACTTCTAAAAAAAGGTATAAATTGGAAGTACATACCGGCCGTAACGGGGATACATTTAAGAAAGTTGCTCAGCGAAACTCCATATTTGGTGTGAAAATAACTTATTTTGACATTATTGAAACGCTTGCAAAGCTGTTTAATGGGAATTTGAATCTGAGCTTCCTGGGCGTTACGCCTCAAGCACACCGACAGCGGCACCAAACAGGACGCAGCGTCATCTTGATGTGTGTGCAACAACAGTTCAACATTCACCTTCTGCTACCATTTCTGTCAAGCCCGTCTACACATACAGTCTGATGCATACGTTCCATAAATCCAACACCACAAAGAACGCATTGCAACGTAATGCTGCGAGGCAAACGCAACGTTTCATTGGAAACGAATGTAATTCTGGTGTACCAAAAAAATGCAATGATGCTGTCGGTGTGATCGAGGCGTTCGGAGAGCAGACCCGTCATTACTCATCGTCGACATCTCTAAACGCACAGATCCTGAGGCACAGGGCCTGGTTTCCCAAAATCATCTTAGCACTGAGTTAATCGTTATAACCTTCACAGGAGCATTTGTAACGGATGTGAAACGGCTAGCTTAGTTAGCGGTGCGCGCTAAATATCGTTTCAATTGGTGACGTCACTTGCTCTGAGACCTTGAAGTAGTAGTTCCCCTTGCTCTGCAAGGGCCGCGGCTTTTGTGGAGCGATGGGTAACGATGCTTCGTGGGAGACTGTTGTTGATGTGTACAGAGGGTCACTGGTTCGCGCCCGGGTATGGGCGAGGGGACGGTCTAAAGTTATACTGTTACATATTGTTGAATCTCAGAGCTGTTTTCCCGAAACCGTCAATACTAAAATGGTACTTTGAAACGCTCGTTATTTACCGACTGCCTCAGACCACGCATAGAACAGCTACTGAGTCACTATGTTTTTTTCCTCCCTATTGAGTCACTTTATACATCGAAGATCTCCGCTAAACATAGAATCAAGATGTTTAACAGTTATGTGCGTTGTTGATGTTTTTTTTCCTCCCTATTGAGTCACTTTATACACCGAAGATCTCCGCTAAACATAGACTCAAGATGTTTATCTGTCTCTCTGTGACGGCCGATAACTTCACAATGAAGTTGACCACAAATACGAAGTTGCCAATGTCTTTGCAATTATTACAAACAAGCAAAGGTTAAAGAGATGCTTCAAATGAAACTGAAATGACTGCATTAAAAGATAAATAGCCTACCAACAATGCCTTCGGAAAGTATTCAGACCCCTTGACTTTTTTCACATTTTGTTACGTTACAGCCTTATTCTAAAGTTGATTAAATAAATAAAAAATCCTCAGCAATCTGCACACAATACCCCATAATTACATTTAGAAGATAAAAAAAAACAGAAATACCCTTATTTACATAATTATTCAGACCCTTTGCTATGAGACAGGACATTGAGCTCACGTGCATCCTGTTTCCTTTGATCATCCTTGATGTTTCTACAACTTAATTGGAGAGGCACACAGCTGTCTATATAAGGTCTCACAGTTGACAGTGCATGTCAGAGCAAAAACCAAGCCATGAGTTCGAAGGAATTGTCCGTAGACCTCCAAGACAGGATTGTGTTGAGGCACAGATCTGGGGATGGGTGCCAAAACATTTCTGCAGCATTGAAGTTCTCCAAGAACACAGTGGCCTCCATCATTCTTTAATGGAAGCAGTTTAATGGAAGCAGTTTGGAACCAACAAGACTCTTCTTAGAGCTTGATCATCCAAACTGAGCAGTCGGGGGAGAAAGGTCTTGGTCAGGGAGGCAACCAAGAACCCTATGGTCACTCTGACAGAGCTCCAGAGTTCCTCTGTGTAGATGGGAGAACCTTCCAGAAGGACAACCATCTCTGCAGAACTCCACCAATCAGGCCTTTATGGTAGAGTGGCCAGACGGAAGCCACTCCTCAGTAAAAGGCACATGTTGGCCCGCTTGGAGTTTTCCAAAAGGCACCTAAAGACTCTCAGACCATGAGAAACAAGATTTTCAGGTCTGATGAAACCAAGATTGAACTCTTTGGCCTGAATGCCAAGTGTCACATCTGGAGGAAACCTGGCATCATCCCTACGGTGAAGCATGGTAGTAGCAGCATCATGCTGTGGGGATGATTTTCAGCAGCAGGGACTGGGTGACTACTCAGGATCATGGCAAAGATGAACGGAGCATAGTACAGAGATCCTTGATGAAAAGCTTCTCCAGAGCGCTCAGGACCTCAGACTGGGGCGAAGGTTCACCTTCCAACAGGACAACGACCCTAAGCACACAGCCAAGACAACGCAGGAGTGGCTTCTGGACAAGTCTCTGAATGTCCTCGAGTGGCACAGCCAGAGCCCGGAATTGAACCCTATCAAACATCTATGAAGAGACCTGAAAATATCTGAGCAGCAACGTTCCCCATCCAACCTAACAGAGCTTGAGAGGATCTGCAGAGAGGAATAGGAGACACTCCACAAATACAGGCGTGCCAAGCTTGTAGGGTCATACCCAAGAACACTCGCCACTGTAATCGCTGCCAAAGGTGCTTCAACAAAGTACTGAGCAAAGGGTCTGAATAATTATGTAAATGTGATATTTCAGATGTTGTATTTTTAATGAATTAGTATAAAAAAATAACAGTCTATGCTTTGTCATTATATTTGTTATTATATTGTGTGTGTGTCTGGATTGATGAGGGAATAAAATGATTTAATCCATTTTAGAATAAGGCTGTAACCTAACAAAATGTGTAAAAAAGTCAATGGGCTGAATACTTTCCGAAGGCCATTCTGCCTTCTCCCGTGTATATATACCGAACAAGAATATAAGCCATGAGGTGATAATAACTCTCTAGGAGCTGATCCGTCGTCAGTATTGTGGAATAATTCTAATGTTAAGGTAATACTTTGAATGGAGAAAGCTGATCTGAGAGCAGCGATGCCTTTTTTTTTCTTCCTTTCGTTCCAATCAGTATCAACACACGCCTCAACGACACAGTTAGTGACTGTTCTCCCTGCTTGGTGTTTTTTTGGGGAAAAGCATGTTACGTCTTCGGCCGTTGTAGGAAAGAGGAGTGTTTATAAAGCACTCGGAAGCCTAGAGAAGTTCCATCGCTGTGTGGAAAGCTGTCCCTGATTGGTTGGCTGTTACAGTATGAAATGAATCAAACCTCCCCATCTCCTCTCTTCACATTTCTCCTCTTTTTCTTTTTTTGAAAATTCTTTAATATAGGTCGGATCCACAACCCCAAATTGCAGCAGTCATTGATGAACTTGGACGAGCCTCAGCCAAGGTGTGTAGCCAAGCTACTGTGGGTGGTTGGGTTCGTGCTGTGTCCTATTTGTGGTGTTGCCGTAGGCTCTGGTTTCATTCACTCTATTGTCTTTCCCCCAGGCCCAATACTTGACAGCCCCAATCACAAGTGCATCCAAGCTGCAGACCAACAAGCACCATCTCTACCTGCTTAAGGACGGAGAAAGCAATGGGTACCGTTACCTACCTACCTCACTCACTCACTCACTCACTCACTCACTCACTCACTCACTCACTCACTCACTCATCACAGAACATGCATGCACAGCTCTCTGTTTCTATCCTCTTCTGGAACATAGAAATAGTATTACTAGAATGGGAAAAAGCCTCCTAAAGCCTCATTCCCCATCACAGATTGCATTAGAAAACGTAATCATCTACTATTGAGGACATTTTGTCCAGCATTCAAACAGAATCCGACAACAGAACATGCATGCACATCTGTTTCTGTTCAGACCTCTCTTTTTGGAAGTCGTTTCAAGAATGAGCTAATGTTCACTGATACAGTAGCAAGAGCTTTTCAAGGCCACCTTGGCATGTCCACTACTGTCACAGAATGTTTTCCTTTCTTTACTTCCTCGTTTCTGTAATGAGTTGTGAGGTGACGAAGAGGGTGCAGTTAGTAGATAAACGGTATGGTGCTGAAACCAACACTACCTGTTTACTACTTCTGCTTTCTGTCAGTGGAATTCACTCCAATGGAAAACTAAGTGAGTCATTTTATGACTTCTGCCTTCCTCTTGCTTCCAATGTAGCAGCTTGACTCTCTCTCTCTCTCTCTCTCTCTCTCTTCCTCCTCCCCCCCACGCACACAGAGGAAGGGGACTTGCGGTGGGGTTTCTGAAGGTTGGCTATAAGAAGTTATTTCTGCTTGTGAGTCCCACTTTCTTCATTTGGTTTTTCCACAATGTATTTGATGCAACATAGGCAAACGGTTTGTTTCTATTAACGCAAAAGTGTGTTGTTGCCTGTTTGCAACGTTTACTCAGTAAGAGGGAGTGATCAGTTCATTCAAGTGTAGGACTGTGACAGTCTTGGAATTTTGGATGATGGCAATTGGCCAGCTAAAATAGCAAAACAAATAAGCATATGTCCTCCACTCCTGATTGGAGCATGTGCTGCCATAGAAATAGAATGAATAGAATGGGAGTCCCCATTCAAGTCAATGATGGCATAATGGGTGGACTGGCGGTCATTGCAAGTACACCCATAGCAACAAAGCAGGAATTAAAACATGTGCTGTGATTTGTTGATTCAACCGAAATGCATTCCGTTGCATGATCATTTTAAATGAACATTCTACATTACCATGGAAATGATTGCATCACAATACCAGGCAGCAATAGATCTAGGTTAATAATATACAGGTTAAGACAAGGATTCTAATATCCCATAACCCTTTGTGCCACTATTCAACAAGGGACTAGTGATGGAAGTCTCTCTTTTTCCTGACTCTGATCTTTTCCAATCGTTCAGTCAAAATGACTAATCTTTTGACTCATTTAGTACATTTGAGGCTGTCATTTGAGTCGGTAATGCCCCGAGCACGCAGGACTCCCTACCGGCGAACGATCAACTGAAAACATGAAAGAGTCAAGATTCTACAAGCCTCTCATTCACGTCTCGTTCTGCGTAGGGGACTTATTGCAGCTGCCAGAAATTAGACTTGTAAACGTGTGTTTTAAACATTTGTTGATTGCCAGGCATACAAATATGTCCGCTTTGGACTGACTAGCAGGTCAAGCGAACGTTCAGAAATAACCAATCGTTCATCACTACAAGGGATAAGCTTCCGCATTTGGAATGACTGGGGAGGGAATTGTATCAGTACAGAAAGTTTACCTTCAAAGTGAAAAGTAAACACAATCATAGTGAATTTTAGCTAAATACTCAGAAAAGACATAACATAACCATAGCCCTAGTAGACTCCATTACAATATTATCACCACTGTTAATTCAATCCATTGGTCAAATGATTGTATTATTTCAGGTGACTTTAATAAGAATTGGCTAGATAAATCCTCTGCTAAGGATAGAAAAACGACTGAAAATATGTATTTTACTCAATTAATTGAAGAACCAACGAGAATCAACCAACAAATTTCTAATGGGACTTTGCCTCTGTTGGCTCTTGGTGACACGTCCTGTCAGGATTCAAAATTCAGGTGTTCCTCCAGACTGCTTCAGTGATCATTCCATCATCTACTATATATAGAAAATTAACATACCTAAAGCACCACCCAAATTATTGATTTATTTAAGACAATGTAAAAATGTAAATATTGAGGACTTGATATCCATAAACTGGCAAAGATAATGTAGTGGTGATTGTCCTATGAAAAGCCACTGGCACAGGAGAGAGCTGTCCATAACACGGCCACAAGAATCAGCTTTCCAAACGTTATTCTTTTCAGGTGAACTTCCCATTTATTGCGTATATAAAATATAAATAGCTCCAAAACACATATTCATATTAGAAAAGGTACGTTCTATAAGCTGTCTCTGTCTCTGTCTCTGTCTGTGTCTCTGTCTCTGTCTCTGTCTCTGTCTCTGTCTCTGTCTCTCTCTCTGTCTGTGTCTGTGTCTCTGTCTCTCTCTCTGTCTCTCTCTCTGTCTCTGTCTGTGTCTCTGTCTGTGTCTGTGTCTCTGTCTCTGTCTCTCTCTCTGTCTCTCTCTCTGTCTCTCTCTCTGTCTCTCTCTCTGTCTCTGTCTCTGTCTCTGTCTCTGTCTGTGTCTCTGTCTCTGTCTCTGTCTCTCTCTCTGTCTCTGTCTCTGTCTCTGCATGTGCTCTCCTCTCACCTGTGCTAAACCCGTCCTATACATACATACATACACACACACACACACACACACGCGCACACACACACACACACACACACACACACACACACACACACACACACACACACACACACACACACACACACACACGACGACCAGCGACCCTTGACCCCAACATATAGTGAGTGCCCTCTAGTGTACAAAACAAGTAAAAACAAGCCTTGACAGACAACACATAAACCCAGCTCCTATAGATAGTCTCACAAAATAAAATAACAAAGAAATCCACAGCAGTTCTGGAAATACACAAATAACTTTTAAATACGTTTAAATAATCAACCTATTCAGCGAAATAATCCTAAACCGCCGGGTCATTTAAGAACCGGCAGATATAGCTGATGTTTTAATCTATTACATCAATATGTTACATCAGATAATCATTTCACCCACAATTCCACCAATGCTGGGGTATACAGTGCCTTCAGGAAGTAGTCACACCCCCTTGGCTTTACACACATTTTTTGTAGTGTTATGGCCTGAATATAAAATGGATTCAATTGACATTTGGAATCGCTGACCTACACACGATGCCCCATAATGTTAAAGAGGAATTATGTTATTATTATTATTATTTTGTTACAAATGAAAAGATGAAATGTCTTTAAGTCAGTAAGCGTTCAACTCCTTTGTTATAGCAAGCCTGGATAAGTTCAGGAGTAAAACAGTGCTTAAACAAGTCACATAAGTTTCATGGACTCTGTGTGCAATAATAGTGTTTAACGTGATTTTTTGAATGACTGCTTCTTCTCTGTGCCCCCACACATACAATTATCTCTAAGGTCCCTCAGTCGAGTAGTGAATTTCAAACACAGATTCAACCACAAAGACCAGGGAGGTTTTTCCAATGCCTCGTAAAGAATGGAACCTGTTGGTATATGGGTAAACATTTTTAAAGAGCAGACATTGAATATCTCTTTGAGCATGGTGAAGTTATTAACTACACTTTGGATGGTGTTTAAACAACTCAGTCATAGTGCTGAGCGATTAGTGCTTTTCTTAGTTGGTTCGATTTCCGTTTGAATTATTTAAAAACAATCATGCTTTTTTTCCCCGATTTTATATATATATATTTTTAAACATTGAATGTGGAAATACATCATATGTACACACCACTTTTCCTTTTTTAAATTTCTTCACATTTTATGAAACAAGTCTTTTTTTCATTTCACTTCACCAATTTGGACAATTTTGTGTACGTCCATTTCATGAAATCCAAATAAAAATCAATTTAAATTACAGGTTGTAATGCAACAAAATAGGAAAAACAACAAGAGGGATGAATACTTTTGCAAGGCACTGTACTGCATCTCCTCAATGAAAATGAATTACAGGAGCAGGTCTAGATGGACTGGAACCCACATGTATAAAGTGGTCTACTAATGTTATTACCTCTACTACTAATGTTATTACCTCTAGCACAGTGGTACCAGGAGCAGCGGACTCTCAAATGTTGTTTTTCCCCATCATTATAAGCCTGCCACACACACACACACACACTATACAATACATTTATTAAACATAAGAATGAGTGTGAGTTTTTGTCACAAACCGGCTTGTGGGAAGTGACAAAGAGCTCTTTTAGGACCAGGGCACAAATAATATATTATACTTATAAAACCTTATTTGTTAATCAAAAATTGTGAACAACTCACCACAGGTGAATGAGAAGGGTGTGCTTGAAAGGATGCATATAACTCTGCAATGTTGGGTTGTGTTGGAGAGAGTCTCAGTGTTAAATCATTTTCCACACACAGTCTGTGCCTGTATTTAGTTTTCATGCTAGTGAGAACTGAGAATCTACTCTCACATAGGAACGTGGTTGTAAAGGGCATCAGTGTCTTAACAGAGCGATTTGCCAAGGCAGGATACTCTGAGTGCAGCCCTATCCAGAAATATGGCAGTGGCTTCTGATTTAAATTCAATTTTCACAAAACCACTTGTTGCAATTTCGATGAGGCTCTCTTGTTCAGATATCAGTAAGTGGAGAGGAGGCAGGGCATGAAAAGGCTAACAAATCCCGTTGTTTGTGTCATCTGTTATTAGTTGTAGTTTATTAGTTGTAGTTTATTACTTGTAGCGGTAGTGTTTATTAGTTGTAGTGTTTATTAGCTGGAGTGGTAGTGTTTATTAGTTGTAGTGTTTATTAGTTGTAGTGTTTATTAGTTGTGGCGGTAGTGTTTATTAGTTCTGGCGGTAGTGTTTATTAGTTGTGGCAGTAGTGTATATTAGCTGGAGCGGTAGTGTTTATTAGTTGTGGCGGTAGTGTTTATTGGTTGTAGTGGTAGTGTTTATTAGTTGTAGTGTTTATTAGTTGTAGTGGTAGTGTTTATTAGTTGTGGCGGTAGTGTTTATTAGTTGTAGTGGTAGTGTTTATTAGTTGTAGTGTTTACTAGTTGTAGCGGTAGTGTTTATTAGTTGTAGCGGTAGTGTTTATTAGTTGTAGCGGTAGTGTTTGTTAGTGGTAGTGTTTATTAGTTGTAGTGTTTATTAGTTGTAGTGTTTATTAGTTGTAGCGGTAGTGTTTATTAGCTGTAGCGGTAGTGTTTATTAGTTGTAGTGGTAGTGTTTATTAGTTGTAGTGTTTACTAGTTATAGTGTTTATTAGTTGTAGCGGTAGTGTTTATTAGTTGTAGCGGTAGTGTTTATTAGTTGTAGTGTTTATTAGTTGTAGTGTTTATTAGTTGTAGTGTTTATTAGTTGTAGCGGTAGTGTTTATTAGTTGTAGTGTTTATTAGTTGTGGCGGTAGTGTTTATTAGTTGTAGTGTTTATTAGTTGTGGCGGTAGTGTTTATTAGTTGTAGTGTTTATTAGTTGTAGTGTTTATTAGTTGTAGTGTTTACTAGTTATAGTGTTTATTAGTTGTAGCGGTAGTGTTTATTAGTTGTAGCGGTAGTGTTTATTAGTTGTAGTGTTTATTAGTTGTAGTGTTTATTAGTTGTAGCGGTAGTGTTTATTAGTTGTAGTGTTTATTAGTTGTGGCGGTAGTGTTTATTAGTGGTAGTGTTTATTAGTTGTAGTGTTTATTAGTTGTAGTGTTTATTAGTTGTAGCGTTAGTGTTTATTAGCTGTAGCGGTAGTGTTTATTAGTTGTAGTGGTAGTGTTTATTAGTTGTAGTGTTTACTAGTTATAGTGTTTATTAGTTGTAGCGGTAGTGTTTATTAGTTGTAGCGGTAGTGTTTATTAGTTGTAGTGTTTATTAGTTGTAGTGTTTATTAGTTGTAGTGTTTATTAGTTGTAGCGGTAGTGTTTATTAGTTGTAGTGTTTATTAGTTGTGGCGGTAGTGTTTATTAGTTGTAGTGTTTATTAGTTGTGGCGGTAGTGTTTATTAGTTGTAGTGTTTATTAGTTGTAGTGTTTATTAGTTGTAGTGTTTATTAGTTGTAGTGTTTACTAGTTATAGTGTTTATTAGTTGTAGCGGTAGTGTTTATTAGTTGTAGTGTTTATTAGTTGTAGTGTTTATTAGTTGTAGTGTTTATTAGTTGTAGTGTTTATTAGTTGTAGCGGTAGTGTTTATTAGTTGTAGTGTTTATTAGTTGTGGCGGTAGTGGTTATTAGTTGTAGTGTTTATTAGTTGTAGTGTTTATTAGTTGTGGTGGTAGTGTTTATTAGTTGTAGTGTTTATTAGTTGTGGCGGTAGTGTTTATTAGTTGTAGCGGTAGTGTTTATTAGTTGTAGTGTTTATTAGTTGTAGTGTTTATTAGCTGGAGTGGTAGTGTTTATTAGTTGTAGTGTTTATTAGTTGTAGTGTTTATTAGTTGTAGCGGTAGTGTTTATTAGCTGTAGTGTTTATTAGCTGTAGTGTTTATTAGCTGTAGTGTTTATTAGTTGTAGTGTTTATTAGCTGTAGTGTTTATTAGTTGTAGTGTTTATTAGTTGTAGTTTATTAGTTGTAGCGGTAGTGTTTATTAGTTGTAGCGGTAGTGTTTATTAGTTGTAGTGTTTATTAGTTGTAGCGGTAGTTTTTATTAGTTGTAGCAGTAGTGTTTATTAGTTGTAGTGTTTATTAGTTGTGGCGGTAGTGTTTATTAGTTGTAGCGGTAGTGTTTATTAGTTGTAGTGTTTATTAGTTGTGGCGGTAGTGTTTATTAGTTGTGGCGGTAGTGTTTATTAGTTGTGGCGGTAGTGTTTACTAGTTGTGGCGGTAGTGTTTATTAGTTGTGGCGGTAGTGTTTATTAGTTGTAGTGTTTACTAGTTGTGGCGTTAGTGTTTATTAGTTGTAGTGGTAGTGTTTATTAGTTGTAGTGTTTATTAGTTGTAGCGGTAGTGTTTATTAGTTGTAGCAGTAGTGTTTATTAGTTGTAGCAGTAGTGTTTATTAGTTGTAGCAGTAGTGTTTATTAGTTGTAGTGTTTATTAGTTGTACTGGTAGTGTTTATTAGTTGTAGCAGTAGTGTTTATTAGTTGTGGCGGTAGTGTTTATTAGTTGTAGTGTTTATTAGTTGTAGCGGTAGTGTTTATTAGTTGTAGTGTTTATTAGCGTTAGTGTTTATTAGTTGGAGCGGTAGTGTTTATTAGTTGTAGCGGTAGTGTCTATTAGTTGTAGTGTTTATTAGTTGTAGCGGTAGTGTTTATTAGTTGTAGCAGTAGTGTTTATTAGTTGTAGTGTTTATTAGTTGTAGCGGTAGTGTTTATTAGTTGTAGCAGTTGTGTTTATTAGTTGTGGCGGTAGTGTTTATTAGTTGTAGTGTTTATTAGTTGTAGCGGTAGTGTTTATTAGTTGTAGTGTTTATTAGCGTTAGTGTTTATTAGTTGGAGCGGTAGTGTTTATTAGTTGTAGCGGTAGTGTCTATTAGTTGTAGTGTTTATTAGTTGTAGTGTTTATTAGTTGTAGCGGTAGTGTTTATTAGTTGTAGTGTTTATTAGTTGTGGCGGTAGTGTTTATTAGTTGTAGTGTTTATTAGTTGTAGTGTTTATTAGTTGTAGCGGTAGTGTTTATTAGCTGTAGCGGTAGTGTTTATTAGTTGTAGTGGTAGTGTTTATTAGTTGTAGTGTTTACTAGTTATAGTGTTTATTAGTTGTAGCGGTAGTGTTTATTAGTTGTAGTGTTTATTAGTTGTAGCGGTAGTGTTTATTAGTTGTAGTGTTTATTAGTTGTAGTGTTTATTAGTTGTAGCGGTAGTGTTTATTAGCTGTAGCGGTAGTGTTTATTAGTTGTAGTGGTAGTGTTTATTAGTTGTAGTGTTTACTAGTTATAGTGTTTATTAGTTGTAGCGGTAGTGTTTATTAGTTGTAGCGGTAGTGTTTATTAGTTGTAGTGTTTATTAGTTGTAGTGTTTATTAGCTGGAGTGGTAGTGTTTATTAGTTGTAGTGTTTATTAGTTGTAGTGTTTATTAGTTGTAGCGGTAGTGTTTATTAGCTGTAGTGTTTATTAGCTGTAGTGTTTATTAGCTGTAGTGTTTATTAGTTGTAGTGTTTATTAGCTGTAGTGTTTATTAGTTGTAGTGTTTATTAGTTGTAGTTTATTAGTTGTAGCGGTAGTGTTTATTAGTTGTAGCGGTAGTGTTTATTAGTTGTAGTGTTTATTAGTTGTAGCGGTAGTTTTTATTAGTTGTAGCAGTAGTGTTTATTAGTTGTAGTGTTTATTAGTTGTGGCGGTAGTGTTTATTAGTTGTAGCGGTAGTGTTTATTAGTTGTAGTGTTTATTAGTTGTGGCGGTAGTGTTTATTAGTTGTGGCGGTAGTGTTTATTATTTGTGGCGGTAGTGTTTACTAGTTGTGGCGGTAGTGTTTATTAGTTGTGGCGGTAGTGTTTATTAGTTGTAGTGTTTACTAGTTGTGGCGTTAGTGTTTATTAGTTGTAGTGGTAGTGTTTATTAGTTGTAGTGTTTATTAGTTGTAGCGGTAGTGTTTATTAGTTGTAGCAGTAGTGTTTATTAGTTGTAGCAGTAGTGTTTATTAGTTGTAGCAGTAGTGTTTATTAGTTGTAGTGTTTATTAGTTGTACTGGTAGTGTTTATTAGTTGTAGCAGTAGTGTTTATTAGTTGTGGCGGTAGTGTTTATTAGTTGTAGTGTTTATTAGTTGTAGCGGTAGTGTTTATTAGTTGTAGTGTTTATTAGCGTTAGTGTTTATTAGTTGGAGCGGTAGTGTTTATTAGTTGTAGCGGTAGTGTCTATTAGTTGTAGTGTTTATTAGTTGTAGCGGTAGTGTTTATTAGTTGTAGCAGTAGTGTTTATTAGTTGTAGTGTTTATTAGTTGTAGCGGTAGTGTTTATTAGTTGTAGCAGTTGTGTTTATTAGTTGTGGCGGTAGTGTTTATTAGTTGTAGTGTTTATTAGTTGTAGCGGTAGTGTTTATTAGTTGTAGTGTTTATTAGCGTTAGTGTTTATTAGTTGGAGCGGTAGTGTTTATTAGTTGTAGCGGTAGTGTCTATTAGTTGTAGTGTTTATTAGTTGTAGTGTTTATTAGTTGTAGCGGTAGTGTTTATTAGTTGTAGTGTTTATTAGTTGTGGCGGTAGTGTTTATTAGTTGTAGTGTTTATTAGTTGTAGTGTTTATTAGTTGTAGCGGTAGTGTTTATTAGCTGTAGCGGTAGTGTTTATTAGTTGTAGTGGTAGTGTTTATTAGTTGTAGTGTTTACTAGTTATAGTGTTTATTAGTTGTAGCGGTAGTGTTTATTAGTTGTAGTGTTTATTAGTTGTAGCGGTAGTGTTTATTAGTTGTAGTGTTTATTAGTTGTAGTGTTTATTAGTTGTAGCGGTAGTGTTTATTAGCTGTAGCGGTAGTGTTTATTAGTTGTAGTGGTAGTGTTTATTAGTTGTAGTGTTTACTAGTTATAGTGTTTATTAGTTGTAGCGGTAGTGTTTATTAGTTGTAGCGGTAGTGTTTATTAGTTGTAGTGTTTATTAGTTGTAGTGTTTATTAGTTGTAGCGGTAGTGTTTATTAGTTGTAGTGTTTATTAGTTGTGGCGGTAGTGTTTATTAGTTGTAGTGTTTATTAGTTGTGGCGGTAGTGTTTATTAGTTGTAGTGTTTATTAGTTGTAGTGTTTATTAGTTGTAGTGTTTATTAGTTGTAGTGTTTACTAGTTATAGTGTTTATTAGTTGTAGCGGTAGTGTTTATTAGTTGTAGCGGTAG
This sequence comes from Oncorhynchus mykiss, assembly GCF_057628025.1. Lineage (NCBI taxonomy): Eukaryota > Metazoa > Chordata > Actinopteri > Salmoniformes > Salmonidae > Oncorhynchus > Oncorhynchus mykiss. The sequence continues at coordinate 8,309,212 of NC_143051.1, read as the reverse complement.
TGTTTATTAGTTGTAGTGTTTATTAGTTGTAGTGTTTATTAGTTGTAGTGTTTATTAGTTGTAGTGTTTATTAGTTGTAGCGGTAGTGTTTATTAGTTGTAGTGTTTATTAGTTGTGGCGGTAGTGTTTATTAGTTGTAGTGTTTATTAGTTGTAGTGTTTATTAGTTGTGGTGGTAGTGTTTATTAGTTGTAGTGTTTATTAGTTGTGGCGGTAGTGTTTATTAGTTGTAGCGGTAGTGTTTATTAGTTGTAGTGTTTATTAGTTGTAGTGTTTATTAGCTGGAGTGGTAGTGTTTATTAGTTGTAGTGTTTATTAGTTGTAGTGTTTATTAGTTGTAGCGGTAGTGTTTATTAGCTGTAGTGTTTATTAGCTGTAGTGTTTATTAGCTGTAGTGTTTATTAGTTGTAGTGTTTATTAGCTGTAGTGTTTATTAGTTGTAGTGTTTATTAGTTGTAGTTTATTAGTTGTAGCGGTAGTGTTTATTAGTTGTAGCGGTAGTGTTTATTAGTTGTAGTGTTTATTAGTTGTAGCGGTAGTTTTTATTAGTTGTAGCAGTAGTGTTTATTAGTTGTAGTGTTTATTAGTTGTGGCGGTAGTGTTTATTAGTTGTAGCGGTAGTGTTTATTAGTTGTAGTGTTTATTAGTTGTGGCGGTAGTGTTTATTAGTTGTGGCGGTAGTGTTTATTAGTTGTGGCGGTAGTGTTTACTAGTTGTGGCGGTAGTGTTTATTAGTTGTGGCGGTAGTGTTTATTAGTTGTAGTGTTTACTAGTTGTGGCGTTAGTGTTTATTAGTTGTAGTGGTAGTGTTTATTAGTTGTAGTGTTTATTAGTTGTAGCGGTAGTGTTTATTAGTTGTAGCAGTAGTGTTTATTAGTTGTAGCAGTAGTGTTTATTAGTTGTAGCAGTAGTGTTTATTAGTTGTAGTGTTTATTAGTTGTAGCGGTAGTGTTTATTAGTTGTAGCAGTAGTGTTTATTAGTTGTGGCGGTAGTGTTTATTAGTTGTAGTGTTTATTAGTTGTAGCGGTAGTGTTTATTAGTTGTAGTGTTTATTAGCGTTAGTGTTTATTAGTTGGAGCGGTAGTGTTTATTAGTTGTAGCGGTAGTGTCTATTAGTTGTAGTGTTTATTAGTTGTAGCGGTAGTGTTTATTAGTTGTAGCAGTAGTGTTTATTAGTTGTAGTGTTTATTAGTTGTAGCGGTAGTGTTTATTAGTTGTAGCAGTTGTGTTTATTAGTTGTGGCGCTAGTGTTTATTAGTTGTAGTGTTTATTAGTTGTAGCGGTAGTGTTTATTAGTTGTAGTGTTTATTAGCGTTAGTGTTTATTAGTTGGAGCGGTAGTGTTTATTAATTGTAGCGGTTGTGTCTATTAGTTGTAGTGTTTATTAGTTGTAGCGGTAGTGTTTATTAGTTGTAGCGGTAGTGTTTATTAGTTGTGGCGGTAGAGTTTATTAGTTGTGGCGGTAGTGTTTATTAGTTGTGGCGGTAGTGTTTATTAGTTGTAGTGTTTATTAGTTGTAGCGGTAGTGTTTATTAGTTGTAGCGTTAGTGTTTATTAGTTGTAGTGGTAGTGTTTATTAGTTGTGGCGGTAGTGTTTATTAGTTGTAGTGTTTATTAGTTGTAGCGTTAGTGTTTATTAGTTGGAGCGGTAGTGTTTATTAGTTGTGGCGGTAGTGTTTATTAGTTGTAGTGTTTATTAGTTGTAGCGGTAGTGTTTATTAGTTGTAGTGTTTATTAGTTGTGGCGGTAGTGTTTATTAGTTGTGGCGGTAGTGTTTATTAGTTGTAGTGTTTATTAGTTGTAGCGGTAGTGTTTATTAGTTGTGGCGGTAGTGTTTATTAGTTGTAGCGTTTATTAGTTGGAGCGGTAGTGTTTATTAGTTGTAGTGTTTATTAGTTGTAGTTTTTATTAGTTGTGGCGGTAGTGTTTATTAGTTGGAGCGGTAGTGTTTATTAGTTGTAGCGGTAGTGTTTATTAGTTGTAGCGGTAGTGTTTATTAGCTGTGGCGGTAGTGTTTATTAGTTGTAGCGGTAGTGTTTATTAGTTGTAGTGTTTATTAGTTGTGGCGGTAGTGTTTATTAGTTGTAGTGTTTATTAGTTGTAGCGGTAGTGTTTATTAGTTGTGGCGGTAGTGTTTATTAGTTGTAGTGTTTATTAGTTGGAGCGGTAGTGTTTATTAGTTGTAGTGTTTATTAGTTGTAGTGTTTATTAGTTGTGGCGGTAGTGTTTATTAGTTGTAGTGTTTATTAGTTGGAGCGGTAGTGTTTATTAGTTGTAGCGGTAGTGTTTATTAGTTGTAGCGGTAGTGTTTATTAGTTGTGGCGGTAGTGTTTATTAGTTGTAGTGTTTATTAGTTGGATCGGTAGTGTTTATTAGTTGTAGCGGTAGTGTTTATTAGTTGTAGCGGTAGTGTTTATTAGCTGTAGTGTTTATTAGTTGGAGCGGTAGTGTTTATTAGTTGTAGCGGTAGTGTTTATTAGTTGGAGCGGTAGTGTTTATTAGCTGTGGCGGTAGTGTTTATTAGTTGGAGCGGTAGTGTTTATTAGTTGTAGCGGTAGCGTTTATTAGTTGTAGTGTTTATTAGTTGGAGCGGTAGTGTTTATTAGTTGTAGTGTTTATTAGTTGGAGCGGTAGTGTTTATTAGTTGTGGCGGTAGTGTTTATTAGTTGTAGTGTTTATTAGTTGTAGCGGTAGTGTTTATTAGTTGTAGCGGTAGTGTTTATTAGTTGTAGTGTTTATTAGTTGGAGCGGTAGTGTTTATTAGTTGTGGCGGTAGTGTTTATTAGTTGTAGTGTTTATTAGTTGGAGCGGTAGTGTTTATTAGTTGTGACGGTAGTGTTTATTAGTTGTAGCGGTAGTGTTTATTAGTTGTGGCGGTAGTGTTTATTAGTTGTGGCGGTAGTGTTTATTAGTTGGAGCGGTAGTGTTTATTAGTTGTAGCGGTAGTGTTTATTAGTTGTGGCGGTAGTGTTTATTAGTTGGAGCGGTAGTGTTTATTAGTTGGAGCGGTAGTGTTTATTAGTTGTAGCGGTAGTGTTTATTAGTTGTGGCGGTAGTGTTTATTAGTTGTAGCGGTAGTGTTTATTAGTTGTAGCGGTAGTGTTTATTAGTTGTTGTGGCGGTAGTGTTTATTAGTTGTAGTGTTTATTAGTTGTAGTGTTTATTAGTTGTAGTGTTTATTAGTTGTAGTGTTTATTAGTTGTAGTGTTTATTAGTTGTAGCGGTAGTGTTTATTAGTTGTAGTGTTTATTAGCTGTGGCTGTAGTTTATATTAGCTGTGGCTGTAGTTTATATTAGCTGTGGCTGTAGTTTATATTAGCTGTGGCTGTAGTTTATATTAGCTGTGGCTGTAGTTTATATTAGCTGTGACTGTAGTTTATATTAGCTGTGGCTGTAGTTTATATAAGCTGTGGCTGTAGTTTATATTAGCTGTGGCTGTAGTTTATATTACAATACATCAATCATTACAGACTGTTACAATACATCAATCATTACAGACTGTTACAATACATCAATCATTACAGACTGTTGTTACAATACATCAATCATTACAGACTGTTACAATACATCAATCATTAGACTGTTACAATACATCAATCATTAGACTGTTACAATACATCAATCATTACAGACTGTTACAATACATCAATCATTACAGACTGTTGTTACAATACATCAATCATTACAGACTGTTACAATACATCAATCATTACAGACTGTTACAATACATCAATCATTAGACTGTTACAATACATCAATCATTACAGACTGTTACAATACATCAATCATTAGACTGTTACAATACATCAATCATTACACACTGTTACAATACATCAATCATTAGACTGTTACAATACATCAATCATTACAGACTGTTACAATACATCAATCATTACAGACTATTCTATTCATTCTATGTACCAGTCATATTACCAGGGTTAGAGGTTCTATTCATTCTATTTACTAGTCATATTACCAGGGTTACAGGTTCTATTCATTCTATTTACCCGGGTTACAGGTTCTATTCATTCTATTTACCAGTCATATTACCAGGGTTAGAGGTTCTATTCATTCTATTTACCAGTCATATTACCAGGGTTAGAGGTTCTATTCATTCTATTTACCAGGGTTAGAGGTTCTATTCATTCTATTTACCAGGGTTAGAGGTTCTATTCATTCTATTTACCAGTCATATTACCAGGGTTAGAGGTTCTATTCATTCTATTTACCAGTCATATTACCAGGGTTAGAGGTTCTATTCATTCTATTTACCAGTCATATTACCAGGGTTACAGGTTCTATTCATTCTATTTACCCGGGTTACAGGTTCTATTCATTCTATTTACCAGTCATATTACCAGGGTTAGAGGTTCTATTCATTCTATTTACCAGTCATATTACCAGGGTTAGAGGTTCTATTCATTCTATTTACCAAGGTTAGAGGTTCTATTCATTCTATTTACCAGGGTTAGAGGTTCTATTCATTCTAAATTTTACCAGTCATATTACCAGGGTTAGAGGTTCTATTCATTCTATTTACCAGTCATATTACCAGGGTTAGAGGTTCTATTCATTCTATTTACCAGTCATATTACCAGGGTTACAGGTTCTATTCATTCTATTTACCAGGGTTAGAGGTTCTATTCATTCTATTTACCAGTCATATTACCAGGGTTACAGGTTCTATTCATTCTATTTACCAGTCATATTACCAGGGTTACAGGTTCTATTCATTCTATTTACCAGTCATATTACCAGGGTTAGAGGTTCTATTCATTCTATTTACCAGTCATATTACCAGGGTTAGAGGTTCTATTCATTCTATTTACCAGGGTTAGAGGTTCTATTCATTATATTTACCAGAGTTAGAGGTTCTATTCATTATATTTACCAGTCATATTACCAGAGTTACAGGTTCTATTCATTATATTTACCAGTCATATTACCAGGGTTAGAGGTTCTATTCATTCTATTTACCAGTCATATTACCAGGGTTAGAGGTTCTATTCATTCTATTTACCAGTCATATTACCAGGGTTAGAGGTTCTATTCATTCTATTTTCCAGTCATATTACCAGGGTTAGAGGTTCTATTCATTCTATTTACCAGGGTTAGAGGTTCTATTCATTCTATTTACCAGTCATATTACCAGGGTTAGAGGTTCTATTCATTCTATTTACCAGGGTTAGAGGTTCTAATCATTCTATTTACCAGTCATATTACCAGGGTTAGAGGTTCTATTCATTCTGTTTACCAGGGTTACAGGTTCTATTCATTCTATTTACCAGTCATATTACCAGGGTTAGAGGTTCTATTCATTCTATTTACCAGTCATATTACCAGGGTTAGAGGTTCTATTCATTCTATTTACCAGTCATATTACCAGGGTTAGAGGTTCTATTCATTCTATTTACCAGGGTTACAGGTTCTATTCATTCTATTTACCAGGGTTACAGGTTCTATTCATTCTATTTACCAGTCATATTACCAGGGTTAGAGGTTCTATTCATTCTATTTACCAGTCATATTACCAGGGTTAGAGGTTCTATTCATTCTATTTACCAGGGTTACAGGTTCTATTCATTCTATTTACCAGGGTTATAGGTTCTATTCATTCTATTTACCAGTCATATTACCAGGGTTAGAGGTTCTATTCATTCTATTTACCAGTCATATTACCAGGGTTACAGGTTCTATTCATTCTATTTACCAGGGTTACAGGTTCTATTCATTCTATTTACCAGGGTTAGAGGGTCTATTCATTCTATTTACCAGGGTTACAGGTTCTATTCATTCTATTTACCAGTCATATTACCAGGGTTAGAGGTTCTATTCATTCTATTTACCAGTCATATTACCAGGGTTAAAGGTTCTATTCATTCTATTTACCAGGGTTACAGGTTCTATTCATTCTATTTACCAGGGTTAGAGGTTCTATTCATTCTATTTACCAGTCATATTACCAGGGTTAGAGGTTCTATTCATTCTATTTACCAGTCATATTACCAGGGTTAGAGGTTCTATTCATTCTATTTACCAGGGTTAGAGGTTCCAAGACTGTTCTATTCATTCTATTTACCAGGGTTTGAGGTTCTATTCATTCTATTTACCAGTCATATTACCAGGGTTAGAGGTTCTATTCATTCTATTTACCAGTCATATTACCAAGGTTAGAGGTTCTATTCATTCTATTTACCAGGGTTTGAGGTTCTATTCATTCTATTTACCAGTCATATTACCAGGGTTAGAGGTTCTATTCATTCTATTTACCAGTCATATTACCAAGGTTAGAGGTTCTATTCATTCTATTTACCAGGGTTACAGGTTCTATTCATTCTATTTACCAGGGTTAGAGGTTCTATTCATTCTATTTACCAGTCATATTACCAGGTTTAGAGGTTCTATTCATTATATTTACCAGTCATATTACCAGGGTTAGAGGTTCTATTCATTATATTTACCAGTCATATTACCAGGGTTAGAGGTTCTATTCATTATATTTACCAGTCATATTACCAGGGTTAGAGGTTCTATTCATTCTATTCACCAGGGTTACAGGTTCTATTCATTCTATTTACCAGTCATATTACCAGGGTTAGAGGTTCTATTCATTCTATTTACCAGTCATATTACCAGGGTTAGAGGTTCTATTCATTCTATTTACCAGGGTTAGAGGTTCTATTCATTCTATTTACCAGTCATATTACCAGGGTTACAGGTTCTATTCATTCTATTTACCAGTCATATTACCAGGGTTAGAGGTTCTATTCATTCTATTTACCAGTCATATTACCAGGGTTAGAGGTTCTATTCATTCTATTTACCAGGGTTAGAGGTTCTATTCATTATATTTACCAGTCATATTACCAGGGTTAGAGGTTCTATTCATTCTATTTACCAGTCATATTACCAGGGTTAGAGGTTCTATTAATTCTATTTACCAGTCATATTACCAGGGTTACAGGTTCTATTCATTCTATTTACTAGTCATATTACCAGGGTTAGAGGTTCTATTCATTCTATTTACCAGTCATATTACCAGGGTTACAGGTTCTATTCATTCTATTTACCAGTCATATTACCAGGGTTAGAGGTTCTATTCATTCTATTTACCAGTCATATTACCAGGGTTAGAGGTTCTATTCATTCTATTTACCAGGGTTAGAGGTTCTATTCATTCTATTTACCAGTCATATTACCAGGGTTACAGGTTCTATTCATTCTATTTACCAGTCATATTACCAGGGTTAGAGGTTCTATTCATTCTATTTACCAGTCATATTACCAGGGTTAGAGGTTCTATTCATTCTATTTACCAGTCATATTACCAGGGTTACAGGTTCTATTCATTCTATTTACCAGGGTTAGAGGTTCTATTCATTCTATTTACCAGGGTTTGAGGTTCTATTCATTCTATTTACCAGTCATATTACCAGGGTTAGAGGTTCTATTCATTCTATTTGCCAGGGTTAGAGGTTCTATTAATTCTATTTACCAGGGTTACAGGTTCTATTCATTCTAAATTTTATCAGCATATCGATTGCGCAACCAGGGGTGGAAAGACCTTGGATCATTGTTACTCTAACTTCCGCGACGCATATAAGGCCCTGCCCCGCCCCCCTTTCGGAAAAGCTGACCACGACTCCATTTTGTTGATCCCTGCCTACAGACAGAAACTAAAACAAGAGGCTCCCACGCTGAGGTCTGTCCAACGCTGGTCCGACCAAGCTGACTCCACACTCCAAGACTGCTTCCACCACGTGGACTGGGACATGTTTCGTATTGCGTCAGACAACAACATTGACGAATACGCTGATTCGGTGTGTGAGTTCATTAGAACGTGCGTTGAAGATGTCGTTCCCATAGCAACGATTAAAACATTCCCTAACCAGAAACCGTGGATTGATGGCAGCATTCGCGTGAAACTGAAAGCGCGAACCACTGCTTTTAATCAGGGGAAGGTGTCTGGTAACATGACCGAATACAAACAGTGCAGCTATTCCCTCCGCAAGGCTATCAAACAAGCTAAGCGTCAGTACAGAGACAAAGTAGAATCTCAATTCAACGGCTCAGACACGAGGCATGTGGCAGGGTCTACAGTCAATCACGGACTACAGGAAGAAATCCAGCCCAGTCACGGACCAGGATGTCCTGCTCCCAGGCAGACTAAACAACTTTTTTGCCCGCTTTGAGGACAATACAGTGCCACTGACACGGCCAGCAACGAAAACATGCGGTCTCTCCTTCACTGCAGCCGAGGTGAGTAAGACATTTAAACGTGTTAACCCTCGCAAGGCTGCAGGCCCAGACGGCATCCCCAGCCGCGCCCTCAGAGCATGCGCAGACCAGCTGGCCGGTGTGTTTACGGACATATTCAATCAATCCCTATACCAGTCTGCTGTTCCCACATGCTTCAAGAGGGCCACCATTGTTCCTGTTCCCAAGAAAGCTAAGGTAACTGAGCTAAACGACTACCGCCCCGTAGCACTCACTTCCGTCATCATGAAGTGCTTTGAGAGACTAGTCAAGGACCATATCACCTCCACCCTACCTGACACCCTAGACCCACTCCAATTTGCTTACCGCCCAAATAGGTCCACAGACGATGCAATCTCAACCACACTGCACACCGCCCTAACCCATCTGGACAAGAGGAATACCTATGTGAGAATGCTGTTCATTGACTACAGCTCGGCATTCAACACCATAGTACCCTCCAAGCTCGTCATCAAGCTCGAGACCCTGGGTCTCGACCCCGCCCTGTGCAACTGGGTACTGGACTTCCTGACGGGCCGCCCCCAGGTGGTGAGGGTAGGCAACAACATCTCCTCCCCGCTGATCCTCAACACTGGGGCCCCACAAGGGTGCGTTCTGAGCCCTCTCCTGTACTCCCTGTTCACCCACGACTGCGTGGCCACGCACGCCTCCAACTCAATCATCAAGTTTGCGGACGACACAACAGTGGTAGGCTTGATTACCAACAACGACGAGACGGCCTACAGGGAGGAGGTGAGGGCCCTCGGAGTGTGGTGTCAGGAAAATAACCTCACACTCAACGTCAACAAAACTAAGGAGATGATTGTGGACTTCAGGAAACAGCAGAGGGAGGACCCCCCTATCCACATCGACGGGACAGTAGTGGAGAGGGTAGCAAGTTTTAAGTTCCTCGGCATACACATCACAGACAAACTGAATTGGTCCACTCACACAGACAGCATTGTGAAGAAGGCGCAGCAGCGCCTCTTCAACCTCAGGAGGCTGAAGAAATTTGGCTTGTCACCAAAAGCACTCACAAACTTCTACAGATGCACAATCGAGAGCATCCTGGCGGGCTGTATCACCGCCTGGTACGGCAACTGCTCCGCCCTCAACCGTAAGGCTCTCCAGAGGGTGGTGAGGTCTGCACAACGCATCACCGGGGGCAAACTACCTGCCCTCCAGGACACCTACACCACCCGATGTCACAGGAAGGCCATAAAGATCATCAAGGACATCAACCACCCGAGCCACTGCCTGTTCACCCCGCTATCATCCAGAAGGCGAGGTCAGTACAGGTGCATCAAAGCTGGGACCGAGAGACTGAAAAACAGCTTCTATCTCAAGGCCATCAGACTGTTAAACAGCCACCACTAACATTGAGTGGCTGCTGCCAACACACTGACACTGACTCAACTCCAGCCACTTTAATAATGAGAATTGATGGGAAATGATGTAAATATATCACTAGCCACTTTAAACAATGCTACCTTATATAATGTTACTTACCCTACATTATTCATCTCATATGCATACGTATATACTGTACTCTATATCATCGACTGTATCCTTATGTAATACATGTATCACTAGCCACTTTAAACTATGCCACTTTGTTTACATACTCATCTCATTTGTACATACTGTACTCGATACCATCTACTGTATCTTGCCTATGCTGCTCTGTACCATCACTCATTCATATATCCTTATGTACATATTCTTTATCCCCTTACACTGTGTACAAGACAGTAGTTTTGGAATTGTTAGTTAGATTACTTGTTGGTTATTACTGCATTGTCGGAACTAGAAGCACAAGCATTTCGCTACACTCGCATTAACATCTGCTAACCATGTGTATGTGACAAATAAAATTTGATTTGATTTGATTTCTATTTATCAGGGTTAGAGGTTCTATTCATTCTATTTACCAGGGTTAGAGGTTCTATTAATTCTATTTACCAGTCATATTACCAGGGTTAGAGGTTCTATTCATTCTATTTACCAGGGTTAGAGGTTCTATTAATTCTATTTACCAGTCATATTACCAGGGTTAGAGGTTCTATTCATTCTATTTACCAGTCATATTACCAGGGTTAGAGGTTCTATTCATTCTATTTACCAGGGTTAGAGGTTCCAAGACTGTTCTATTAATTCTATTTACCAGTCATATTACCAGGGTTAGAGGTTCTATTCATTCAATTTGTATGTGTGCTGCTGCTTTGTGGCCAAAAAACAACTAAACGTGTGTATATATATATGTATATATATATATTTTTTTTTTTTAACCTGTTATGACGGTTATTTTATTTTCATGAGTCTTCATCCAGAACCATAATTGTGACAGGCCTATTCAAATGTACTAGTTTCCCTATGTATAATGCTTTTGATTACTCCTAATTGCCCCTGAAGGGATTAGTCAAAGCTGAATTAGATTCAGTTGAGAATTGACTTGAATTATAAATTGCATGACATTGTGTTGAATCTAATTCATTGTAATGTCTCCCTAGGACCAGCAGGGGGCGCATGTCGAGACAGAGCCTCTGTGTGTCTTGGATTTCTTTGTGAAAGAGAACCTTCAGAGGCACGGCTACGGACTGGAGCTGTTTAGCTTCATGCTGCAGGTGAGACAGACACCACGCCTTTACCTGGGACAGATGCAGGGTTGGGGTTTACCTGGGACAGATGCAGGGTTGAGGTTTACCTGGGACGGAAGCAGGGTTGAGGTTTACCTGGGACAGATGCAGGGTTGAGGTTTACCTGGGACGGAAGCAGGGTTGAGGTTTACCTGGGACAGATGCAGGCTGGGTTTACCTGGGACGGAAGCAGGGTTGAGCTTTACCTGGGTACGGATGCAGGGTTGAGGTTTACCTGGGACAGATGCAGGGTTGAGGTTTACCTGGGACAGAAGCAGGGTTGAGGTTTACCTGGGACAGATGCAGGCTGGGTTTACCTGGGACGGAAGCAGGGTTGAGGTTTACCTGGGACGGATGCAGGGTTGAGGTTTACCTGGGACAGATGCAGAGTTGAGGTTTACCTGGGACGGAAGCAGGGTTGAGGTTTACCTGGGACGGAAGCAGGGGTGGGGTTTACCTGGGACGGAAGCAGGGTTGGGGTTTACCTGGGACGGAAGCAGGGTTGAGGTTTACCTGGGATGGAAGCAGGGGTGGGGTTCACCTGGGATGGAAGCAGGGGTGGGGTTCACCTGGGACGGAAGCAGGGTTGGGGTTTACCTGGGATGGAAGCAGGGTTGGGGTTTACCTGGGAAGGAAGCAGGGTTGGGGTTTACCTGGGACGGAAGCAGGGTTGGGGTTTACCTGGGACGGAAGCAGGGTTGAGGTTTACCTGGGATGGAAGCAGGGGTGGGGTTTCCCTGGGACGGAAGCAGGGTTGAGGTTTACCTGGGATGGAAGCAGGGGTGGGGTTCACCTGGGATGGAAGCAGGGGTGGGGTTCACCTGGGATGGAAGCAGGGGTGGGGTTCACCTGGGATGGAAGCAGGGGTGGGGTTCACCTGGGACGGGGTCAATTCGAATTGGAGTAAACTGAAATCCAATTCAATAATTGAAAAATTGCATTTGTCAGTAATGATTTCTCAATAAACTGTGAAGGAGATATTTATTTTTAAATGTTTTAAATTTGTCCATTGTAAATTCAAATCACTTCCTGAATTGAGATGTTTCAATTCAAATTGACTCCAACCCTGGACAGAAGAGATGAATACTGAATGGTTACGCCTGACTGAATGCTGGGGTATATTCACTAGGAAGCAAACGGCAAGGGACCTACCTGAATTTGTCCGATAAGAAACTTGTTTTCATTAGAAGTTTTTTGTTACAAAGCTTTTTCCTACAGTTTGCACTAATGAATACACCCCTGCTCTCATGTATGTTGAGTGGAGCACTCAGTCTGGTTTGACTCGGGGTGTATTGATTACGCCGATTCTTTTACAAAACATTTTGCAACAGAAACCTTTTAATGTAAACGCTGAGTTCCGTTTTGTTCTTAAAGGGAAGTTGTAGTTCAGTCGTGTCTCTCTTAAAAAAAAAAAAAAATAAGGGTCTGGAAGAAGTTCGGAAGGAACCCCGTGGAAGAATCTATCATTTATAGATGTGCAACTTGTGCCAAGTACTTTGTAGACTATTCAGATTGGAATGGCAGCTTGTGGAAACCATACAATTAAAATTAAACTACCACTTCCACTTTAAGAACACAGCAGCTTTTATGTCGTGTTGAAGAGCGTTTGGGAGTAAACGGTCTCTGTTGCAAAACGTTTTAGTTTTTTTTGCAACAGATGACATTTTTTTTTGCAACAGAATCAGTGTAATGAACACACCCCAGGCTATGAAAACTAGAGCACACAGACTGGAATGTGTTGGAGGCAGAGTCGCTACACTAGAAGTGATATTGCTAGAGATTACAGAGGGTTGTCAAGAGGGTGTTTTCCCAAATGTCTGTTTGCTCGTTGAGACGTGTGGTAATTGCTCCGTTTGTTTTCTCCCCCCCCCTCCATGTTCAGCACAAAAAGGTAGAGCCAGTGATGATGGCTTACGACAGGCCCTCCCCTAAGTTCCTCTCTTTCCTGGAGAAGCATTACTGTCTGAAAAACAGTGTACCTCAGGTATGATTTCGGGGCGGTCTCTCCGACCCCAACACCTTATCGTCACTCTGGTAAATGATTATACAGGCCTGACACCAACAGCCTAATATAATGAAAATAGCTATGAAAATATCATAAACGAACGGTTTCAGACTGAGATAAGACAGGAGGTGAAGGGGGTATGGGCTAAATATAGAAAGCATGACTGGTGCAATTAAGATATGATTTGATATGGATATGACGCAGGCAGGATGGTACTATTAGATAAAAGTACATGTAGATTTCCATTAGTCCCCTGGGCATATCAAACTGGGATACAGTCAGCCGTCAAACTGGGATACAGTCAGCCGCCAAGCTGAGATACAGTCAGCCATCAAACTGGGATACAGTCAGCCATCAAACTGGGATACAGTCAGCCATCAAGCTGAGATACAGTCAGCCATCAAACTGGGATACAGTCAGCCATCAAACTGGGATACAGTCAGCCATCAAACTGGGATACAGTCAGCCATCAAACTGGGATACAGTCAGCCATCAAACTGGGATACAGTCAGCCATCAAACTGGGATACAGTCAGCCATCAAACTGGGATACAGTCATTATGCTGGCCCTATGGTTAATGATTCTGTTAATAACCTCCAAAGCCTTACTCATCATGCTGGCCCTATGGTTAACGATTCTGTTAATAACCTCCAAAGCCTTACTCATCATGCTGGCCCTATGGTTAACGATTCTGTTAATAACCTCCAAAGCCTTACTCATCATGCTGGCCCTATGGTTAATGATTATGTTAAACAGACTAAATACATTACCAGGATGTCATGTATCTATCATCTACCTGGTGATTTATTGATCTTCCTTCATGTCATCAGTCTCTCTCATCTCTCTCATCTCACATCTCTCTCTCTCTCTCTCTCTCTCTCTCTCTCTCTCTCTCTCTTTTCTCTCTCTCTTTTCTCTCTCTCTTTTCTCTCTCTCTCTCTCTTTTCTCTCTCTCTCTCTTCCTGACCCTGTCCCCTTTTCTCTCTCTCTCTCTCTTTCTCTCTCTCTCTCTTCTGACCCCCCTCCCTCTCTCTTTCTAGGTCAATAACTTTGTGGTGTTTGACGGTTTCTTCGCCAAAAAATCAGGTAATATTCTGCCTATATATCTCAATTCTATCTGTGTTGTTTTGGATGAATAGTGTTGTGTAACTGTCTGTGTACCAAATGGTTCTCATTTCCCTATACAGTGCACTACTTTATACTAGAGCCCTGTGCACTAAATAGGAAATAGAGTGCCATTTGGCCGCACAAACAGTTGTCTCTTCATGCCTGTGGTGGTGTGGTAATAGGAGTATGGTTTGGACTAGCGTCGGCATCCACACCCTCACAGGTGCCTTCTAGTGGCACGTCTAATGTGTAGTAGGCTGCCTCTCTCTGTTCCCATTAAAACAGACACCCGAGTGTTTTCAGCTGACTTATGGCTTCCGGATTCTTCCAAAACAGTTCAGAAGAGTTTGCATGTATTATGATGCCATTTTATGACGATTTTTGAACTTTTTTTTTCGGGTGTTCGCGCACGCAAAACATTTTCTGGAGGCAAGCCGAAGTCTACGCCCCTTCGTTGGTGATTGGTCAACAGTAGGGATTCTTCAATAAAGTCTTTGTTGTCATTCAACGAGAGACGACTCGTTTTCATGCACATTGTTTCATTGAGAAACACTGCACCAAACATCTTAGTTAATGTAAAATTACACACCTAATATCTCCTCTGCAAAAACAGATTTCTGACTTTTTTGAGGAAGTGACGTCTAGCTATGTAGTCTCAAAATGGACAAACAGTATATTACTGTTTTTTTTCCTTGTTTTTCAAGCGAAGGTCTTTTAATGGAGAATGCGAGCACACTCGTTCGGTTCATCAAGCCGAGTTTCGATAGGGGCCAGCCGAACTGAAGCTTGCAGAGGCCTTTATACCCCCTTGACTTTTTACAGCCTGAATTCAAAATGTATTAAATATTTTTTGTTCTTCTCCCATCTACATAACTACCCCATAATGACAGGTGAAACAGGTTTTTAGAAATGTTTGCAAATGTATTGAAAATTAAATATCTAATTTACATAAGTGTTCATACCCCTGAGTCAATACTTTGTAGAAGCACATTTGGCAGCGATTTCAGCTTTGCGTCGTCTTGGGTATGTCTGTAACCACTTTGGACATCTGGATTTGAGGATTTTCTGCCATTCTTCCTTGCATATTTTCTCAAGCTCTGTTAAAATTAGATGGGGAGTGGTGGTGAACAGCAATCTTCAAGTCTTTCCATATATTTTCAATGGTATTCAAGTCTGGGTTTTGGCTGTTCTGAAGCCATTCCAGCATTGCTTTGACCCAATTTAAGGTTGTTTGAACTCTGAAGCAGGTTCTCGTGAAGGATTTGCCTGTATTAGGCTCCATTCATTGTTCCCTCTATCCTTACCAGTCTCCCAGTCCCTGGCACTGAAAAGCTTCCCCATAGCATGATGCTGCCACCACCACCATGCTTCACGGTAGGGATGGTGTTAGACAGGTGATGAGCTGTGCCCGGTTTTCTCCAGACATAGCACTTTGCAATCAGGCCAAAGAGTTAAATGTTTGTCTCATCAGGCCACAGAATATTTTCAAATTACTTTTTGCAAACTGCAGGTGTGCTGTCGTGTCTTTTTCTCAGGAGTGCCTTCAGTCTGGCCACTCGCCCATAAAGTCCTTATTGGTGAAGTGCTGTAGAGACTGTGTCCTTCAAGGCAGGTTCTACCATCTCAGCCAAGGAACTCTGTAGTTCTGTCAGAGTGGTCAAATGGTTATTGGTCACCTCCCTGACCAAGGTCCTTCTTGCTCAGTTGCTCAGTTTGGTCGCACGGCCAGCTCTCCCAATAATGGAGACCACTGTGATCTTGGAAACATACACAGAATTGTTTTATACCCTTCCCCAGATATATGCCTCATCACAATTCTATATCTGAGATCTTATGGTATAGTTTCTGCTCTAACATGCACTGTCAACTGTGGGACCTTATATAGACAGGTGTGTTTCTTTCTAAATCATGCCCAAGCAATGGAATTTGCCACAGGTGGACCCCAATCAAGATGTAATGACATCTCAAGGATGGCGAAAGGAAATTGGATGCACCTGAGCTCAATTTGGAGTGTCATAGCAAAGAGGTGTGAATACTCACAGTACCAGTCAAAAGTTTGGAAACCTACAATGTTTTCACTTTTTCATTATGGGGTATTCTGTGTAGATGGGTGTGAAAAAATAATAATATTGAATCCATTTTTAAATTCAGGCTGTAACACAACAAAATGTGGAACAAGTCAAGGGGTGTGAATACTTTCTGTAGATAGAAAGATGGGTAGATACAGGGCCTCCGCAAAGTATTCAGACCCATTGACTTATTCCACATTTTGTTACATTACCGCCTTATTCTAAAATTGATTAAATGTTTTTTTAATTTTTTTTATCCTCAATACCCCATAATAACAAAGCAAAAACTGTTTTGGGGATTTTTTTTGTGCAAATGTATCAAAATATAAAAAACAGACATATCTTATTTACGTAAGTGTTCAGACCCTTTGATATGAGACTCGAAATTGAGCTCAGGTGCATCCTGTTTTCCATTGATCATCCTTGAGATGTTTCTACAACTTGATTGGACATGATTTGGAAAGGCACACACCTGTCTATATAAAGGTCCCATAGTTGACAGTGCATGTCAGAGCAAAAACCATACCACGAGGTTGAAGGAATTGTCCGTAGAGCTATGAGACAGGATTTTGTCAAGGCACATATCTGGGGAAGGGTACCAAAATATTTCAACAGCATTGAAGGTCCTCAAGAACACAGTGGACTCCATCGTTCTTAAATGGAAGCCACCAATACTCTTCCTAGAGCTGGCCGCCCAGCCAAACTGAACAATCAGGGTAGAAGGGCCTTGGTCAGGAAGGTGACCAAGAACCCGATGGTCACTCTGACAAAGCTCCAGAGTTCCTCTGTGGAGGTGGGATAACCTTCCAGAAGGACAACCATCTCTGCAGCACTCCACCAATCAGGCCTTTATGGTAAAGTGGCCAGACAGAAGCCACACATGACAGCCCACTTGGAGTTTGCCAAATGGCACCTAAAGACTCTCAGAGCATGAGAAACAAGATTCTCTGGTCTGATGAAACCAAGATTGAAAACATTGGCCTGAGTGCCAAGTTTCACATCTGGAGGAAACCTGGCACCATCCCTACAGTGAAGCATGGTGGTGGTGTCAGCATCATGCTGTGGGGATATTTTTCAGTGGCAGGGGATAGAAGACTAGTCAGGATCGAGGGAAAGATGAACGGAGCAAAGTACAGAGATCCTTGATGAAAACCTGCTCCAGAGCTCTCAGGACCTCAGACTGGGGTGACGGTTCACCTTCCAACAGGACAACAACCCTAAGCACACAGCCAAGACAATGCAGGAGTGGCTTCGGGAGAAGTCTTTGAACGTCCTTGAATGGCCCAGCCAGAGTCCAGATTGAACCCGACCGAACATCTCTGGAGAGACCTGATAATAGCTGTGCAGCAACGCTCCCCATCCAACCTGACAGAACTTGTGAGGATCTACAGAGAAGAAACTCCTCCAAATACAGGTGTGCCAAACTTGTAGCGTCATACCCAAGAAGACTCGACGCTGTACTCGCTGCCAAAGGTGCTTCAACAAAGTACTGAGTAAAGGGGTCTGAATACTTATGTAAATGTGATATCATTTTTATTTGTATAAATTTGCAAACATTTCTTAACTTGTTTTTGCTTTGTCATTATAGGATTTTGTGTGTAGATTAAGGATTGTATTATTTAAAAAACAAATCAATTTTAAGTCCATGGGTCTGAATACTTTCCGAAGGCATCGCAGATAGAGAGATTTGACATAATCCTGTCAATGTATGTATTTGGTCTTAAACCACTCAAAGGTTTCATACCAGACCCAAACCTGTAGCAGCGTGTTTATGATTTGATAATACTGTCTTTATGTACATTGCCAATACAAGCATGTAGCAGACATTTCGTATTTCAGTCCCCAGAAGCATGTCGATCTGAACTCCATAGTATGAGGAGCTGGAAAAACACTTTTTTCTGGGATATTGTTATACTATATTGTAATATTTTCATTAAATGAACACGAGTAGGCTACAACAACAAAAACGTCCCAATTCCCCATTTGCACCCTCCTCCAGGACAATGTACATTTTTTTGGAGAGTCACTATCCCTGGAAAGGGCTGTTCTGTGACACTATTTCCCAATTAAATTTTCTGTTATTCCGGTTTCCAAACGCGGCTTTTGTTTCACCAAACTTTCACAGGCTCGACTCCCTCTCCTCCGACGGATCAGGGAATGTATGGCTTTTTGTAAGGAACTCTCAATCTCTTTCTTTTCTTCTTCTCCTCCTTTCTCGCATCCACTTCCTCTTTATGTTCTCCTTTAGCTGCTCTGTCCCTTTGTTGATCTCAGGGCCCCTGTTCCTCCTGTCTCTCTCTTGTCCTCTCTCTCTTTCTACCTCTCTTTCCCCTCTCTCTCTCTTTCTACCTCTCTCTCTCTCTTTCTACCTCTCTTTCTCTCTCTTTTGCTCTTTCTCTCTCTCTCTCTCTCTCTCTCTTTCTACCTCTCTCTCTCTCTCTTTCTACCTCTCTCTCTCTCTTTCTACCTCTCTCTCTCTTTCTACCTCTCTCTCTCTTTCTACCTCTCTCTCTCTCTCTTTCTACCTCTCTCTCTCTTTCTACCTCTCTCTCTCTTTCTACCTCTCTCTCTCTCTCTTTCTACCTCTTTCTCTTTCTACCTCTCTCTCTCTCTTTCTACCTCTCTCTCTCTCTTTCTACCTCTCTCTCTCTCTTTCTACCTCTCTCTCTCTCTTTCTACCTCTCTCTCTCTCTTTCTACCTCTCTCTCTCTCTTTCTACCTCTCTCTCTCTCTTTCTACCTCTCTCTCTCTCTCTCTCTCTTTCTACCTCTCTCTCTCTCTTTCTCTCTCTTTCTACCTCTCTCTCTCTCTTTCTACCTCTCTCTCTCTCTCTTTCTACCTCTCTCTCTCTTTCTACCTCTCTCTCTCTCTTTCTACCTCTCTCTCTCTCTTTCTACCTCTCTCTCTCTCTTTCTACCTCTCTCTCTCTCTCTTTCTACCTCTCTCTTTCTCTCGCTCTTTCTCTCTCTTTCTACCTCTCTCTCTCTCTTTCTACCTCTCTCTTTCTCTCGCTCTCTCTCTCTCTCTTTCTACCTCTCTCTCTCTCTCTTTCTACCTCTCTCTTTCTCTCGCTCTTTCTCTCTCTTTCTACCTCTCTCTCTCTCTTTCTACCTCTCTCTTTCTCTCTCTCTCTCTCTCTTTCTACCTCTCTCTCTCTTTCTACCTCTTTCTCTTTCTACCTCTTTCTCTCTCTCTCTCTCTCTCTCTCTTTCTACCTCTCTCTCTCTCTTTCTACCTCTCTCTCTCTCTTTCTACCTCTCTCTCTCTCTTTCTACCTCTCTCTCTCTCTTTCTACCTCTCTCTCTCTCTTTCTACCTCTCTCTCTCTCTCTTTCTACCTCTCTCTTTCTCTCGCTCTTTCTCTCTTTCTACCTCTCTCTCTCTCTTTCTACCTCTCTCTTTCTCTCGCTCTCTCTCTCTCTCTTTCTACCTCTCTCTCTCTCTCTTTCTACCTCTCTCTTTCTCTCGCTCTTTCTCTCTCTTTCTACCTCTCTCTCTCTCTTTCTACCTCTCTCTTTCTCTCGCTCTCTCTCTCTCTTTCTACCTCTCTCTCTCTTTCTACCTCTTTCTCTTTCTACCTCTTTCTCTCTCTCTCTCTCTCTCTCTCTTTCTACCTCTCTCTCTCTCTTTCTACCTCTCTCTCTCTCTTTCTACCTCTCTCTCTCTCTTTCTACCTCTCTCTCTCTCTCTTTCTACCTCTCTCTCTCTCTCTTTCTACCTCTCTCTCTCTCTTTCTACCTCTCTCTCTCTCTCTTTCTCTCTCGTCTCTCTTTCTACCTCTCTCTCTCTTTCTACCTCTCTCTCTCTCTCTTTCTACCTCTCTCTCTCTCTCTTTCTACCTCTCTCTCTCTTTCTACCTCTCTCTCTCTCTCTTTCTACCTCTCTCTCTCTCTTTCTACCTCTCTCTCTCTTTCTACCTCTCTCTCTCTTTCTACCTCTCTCTCTCTTTCTACCTCTCTCTCTCTCTTTCTACCTCTCTCTCTCTCTCTCTTTCTACCTCTCTCTCTCTTTCTACCTCTCTCTCTCTTTCTACCTCTCTCTCTCTCTCTTTCTACCTCTTTCTCTTTCTACCTCTCTCTCTCTCTTTCTACCTCTCTCTCTCTCTTTCTACCTCTCTCTCTCTCTTTCTACCTCTCTCTCTCTCTTTCTACCTCTCTCTCTCTCTCTCTCTCTCTCTCTTTCTACCTCTCTCTCTCTCTCTCTCTCTCTCTCTTTCTACCTCTCTCTCTCTCTTTCTACCTCTCTCTCTCTCTCTTTCTACCTCTCTCTCTCTCTTTCTACCTCTCTCTCTCTCTTTCTACCTCTCTCTCTCTCTTTCTACCTCTCTCTTTCTCTCGCTCTTTCTCTCTCTTTCTACCTCTCTCTCTCTCTTTCTACCTCTCTCTTTCTCTCGCTCTCTCTCTCTCTCTTTCTACCTCTCTCTCTCTCTCTTTCTACCTCTCTCTTTCTCTCGCTCTTTCTCTCTCTTTCTACCTCTCTCTCTCTCTTTCTACCTCTCTCTTTCTCTCGCTCTCTCTCTCTCTTTCTACCTCTTTCTCTTTCTACCTCTTTCTCTCTCTCTCTCTCTCTCTCTCTTTCTACCTCTCTCTCTCTCTTTCTACCTCTCTCTCTCTCTTTCTACCTCTCTCTCTCTCTCTTTCTACCTCTCTCTCTCTCTCTTTCTACCTCTCTCTCTCTCTCTTTCTACCTCTCTCTCTCTCTCTTTCTACCTCTCTCTCTCTCTCTTTCTACCTCTCTCTCTCTCTTTCTACCTCTCTCGCTCTCTCTCTACCTCTCTCTCTCTCTCTTTCTACCTCTCTCTCTCTCTCTTTCTACCTCTCTCTCTCTCTCTTTCTACCTCTCTCTCTCTCTCTTTCTACCTCTTTCTCTTTCTACCTCTCTCTCTCTCTCTTTCTACCTCTTTCTCTTTCTACCTCTCTCTCTCTCTCTTTCTACCTCTCTCTCTCTCTTTCTACCTCTCTCTTTCTCTCGCTCTCTCTTTCTCTCTCGTCTCTCTTTGTTTTCTCTCGTGTATCACTACCCTGCTTCTCTCCCATGCTGGGTCCAATATATGACACAATCTATAATATACTGTAGATATATGATCATATATTGGAGCTAGCCTCCCAGGTACCAGGCTGCTATGGTTACCCTGATATCAGATACACTGCCCCTAACAATGTCCCTGGCTGCCTTCCCCACACCACTGATAGTAATAGACCTGTTTGTAGTCCCACCCACTACCAGAGCCATATACACACATATGAGACTAGTAGAGATATGTTTGTATTGATGGCTCTTCCTGTGTGTGTATATGGCTCTACCTACCTGTGTGTGTGTGTATATGGCTCTACCTACCTGTGTGTGTGTGTGTGTGTGTGTGTGTGTGTATATATGGCTCTACCTACCTGTGTGTGTATATGGCTCTACCTACCTGTGTGTGTATATGGCTCTACCTACCTGTGTGTGTGTGTGTGTATATGGCTCTACCTACCCGTGTGTGTGTATGGCTCTACCTACCTGTGTGTGTGTATATGGCTCTACCTACCTGTGTGTGTGTGTGTGTGTGTGTGTGTGTGTATGGCTCTACCTACATGTGTGCATATATGGCTCTACCTACCTGTGTGTGTGTGTGTATATGGCTCTACCTACCTGTGTGTGTGTGTATATGTCTCTACCTACCTGTGTGTATATGTCTCTACCTACCTGTGTGTATATGGCTCTACCTACCTGTGTGTATATGGCTCTACCTACCTGTGTATATATGGCTCTACCCACTATAATTCAATGTCTCATCAAAATGCCCACCATAATGCTCTTGGACAAAAACATTTGCTCAGGATTATAGTAAACTCAGCAAAAAAAGAAACGTCCCTTTTTCAGGACCCTGTCTTTCAAAGATCATTCGTAAAAATCCAAATCAGTTCACAGATCTTCATTGTAAAGGGTTTAAACACTGTTTCCCATGTTTGTTCAATAAACCATAAACAATTAATGAACATGCACCTGTGGAACGGTCGTTTAGACACTGACAGCTTACAGACGCTAGGCAATTAAGGTCACAGTTCTGAAAACTTAGCACACTAAAGAGGCCTTTCTACTGACTCTGAAAAACACTGAAAGGAAGATGCCCAGGGTCCGTGCTCATCTGCGTGAACATGCCTTAGGCATGCTGCAAGGAGGCATGAAGCATGCAGATGTGGCCAGTGCAATGAATTGTGCAATGAATGAATCTGGTGCAGTCCATGAGGAGGAGATGCACTGCAGTACTTAATGCAGCTGGTGGCCACACCAGATACTGACTGTTACTTTTGATTTTGACCCCCCCTTTGTTCAGGGAAACATTATTCCATTTCTGTTAGTCACATGTCTGTGGAACTTGTTCAGTTTATGTTTCAGTTGTTGAATCTTGTTATGTTCACACAAATATTTACACATGTTAAGTGTGCTGAAAATGAACACAGTTGACAATGAGAGGACGTTTCTTTTTTTGCTGAGTTTAGGTATAGTCCAGTAGGATGCTTGTTTATATGAAGGTAAGACGGCATGTTTAGGTCTACTCACTTTGTACCCAGGGTTGCCATAAGGTTGCCATAAGGTTGCCATAAGGTTGCCATAATGTTGCCATAAGGTTGCCATAATGTTGCCATAATGTTTTCCCCATTGCTGACTGTATTCTTCAACAGCGGCCCAGTTGAGAAAGGTTCCCCCCAAAAAGCCGGACGGAGAGATCAAGCCCTACTCACTAACGGAGAGAGAAGGTGAGACACCATTGACCTATGGACAGGAACACATACAGGCTAAACCCTAATGGGCCAGTTTCCCAGACCCAGATTAAGGCTAGTCCTGGATTAAAACCCATGTCATTGAGATTCTTCTTAGTCCAGGACTAGGCATAACCTGTGTCCAGGAAACCAGAAAAAAAACAGGAATCCAGCCCATGTACAGTACATAGTAAACTGTAGCTGGAACATACACTACATGACCAAAAGTATGTGGACACCTGCTCGTCAAACATCTCATTCTAAAATTATGGGCATTAATATGGAGTTGGTCCACCCTTTGCTGCTATAACAGCCTCCAGTTTTCTGGGAAGGCTTTTCACTAGATGTTGGAACATTGCTGCTATAACAGCCTCCAGTCTTCTTGAAAGGCTTTCCACTAGATGTTGGAACATCGCTGCGGGGACTTGCTTCCATTCAGCCACAAGAGCATTAGTGAGGTTGGGCACTGATGTTGGGCAATTAGGCCTGGCTTGTAGTCGGTGTTCCAATTCATCCCAAAGTTGTTCGATGGGGTTGAGATCAGGGCTCTGTGCAGGTAGTCAAGTTCTTCCACACCAATCTCGACAAACCATTTCTGTATGGACCTCACTTTGTGCATGGGGGCATTGTCATGCTGAAACAGGAAAGGACCTTCCAGTACCAAAAATGTTGCCACAAAGTTGGAAGCACAGAATCATCTCAAATGTAATGCTTTTGTTGAAATTTCCCTTCACTGGAACTAAGGGGCCAAGCCTGAACCATGAAAACAGCCCCACACCAATGTTCCTCCTCCACCAAACTTTACAGTTGGTACTGTGCATTCGGGCAGGTAATGTTCTCCTGGCGTCCACCAAACCCAGATTCGTCCGTCGGACTGCCAGATGGTGTAGCGGGATTCATCAATCCAGAGAACGAGTTTCCACTGCTCCAAAGTCCAATGACGGTGGTGATCTTATGTGCTCGGCCATGGAAACCCATTTCATGACATTGTTTCCAGAGGCAGTTTGGAATTCGGTAGTGATTGTTACAACTGAGGACTGATTATTTTTATGCGCTACGCCACGTTGACGGTGACACGATGACACGTTGACGGTGACACATTGACGGTGACACATTGGCGGTGACACGCTGACGGTGACACGCTGACGGTGACACATTG
Organism: Oncorhynchus mykiss; assembly: GCF_057628025.1. Lineage (NCBI taxonomy): Eukaryota > Metazoa > Chordata > Actinopteri > Salmoniformes > Salmonidae > Oncorhynchus > Oncorhynchus mykiss. The sequence continues at coordinate 8,285,238 of NC_143051.1, read as the reverse complement.
ACGGTGACACGATGACACGTTGACATGTTGACGGTGACACGCTGACGGTGACACATTGACGGTGACACGTTGACGGTGACATGTTGACGGTGACACGTTGACACGGTGACACGGTGACACGTTGACGGTGACACGTTGACACATTGACACAGTGACACGTTGACACGTTGACATGTTGCCGGTGACGCGTTGACACGGTGACGCGTTGACGGTGACACGTTGACACATTGACACAGTGACACGTTGACATGTTGCCGGTGACGCGTTGACACGGTGACGCGTTGACACGGTGACGCGTTGACGGTGACACGGTGACACGTTGACGCGGTGACGCGTTGACGGTGACACGGTGACACGTTGACACGTTGACGGTGACGCGTTGACGGTGACACGGTGACACGTTGACACGTTGACGGTGACACGTTGACGGTGACACGGTGACACGTTGACACGGTGACACGTTGACACGTTGACGGTGACACGTTGACACGGTGACACGTTGACACGTTGACGGTGACACGTTGACACGTTGAAAGTCACTGAGCTCTTCAGTAAGACCATTCTACTGCCAATGTTTGTCTATGGAGATTGCATGGCTGTGTGCTTCGATTTTTATACACCTGTCAGCAAACGGGTATGGCTGAAATAGCCACTAATTTGAAGGGGGTGTCCACATACTTTTGTATATATAGTGTAGCAGCGTGACACAATTTACGTTGTACTAAAATACACAGTCGTGACATCGTATGACAGCTCGATGAAGATTCATATTATTTTCTCTGGAGTAAACATCATTACTTGTAGAGATGTTTCCCACTTCATTGCACCCATTGTAAACACAGTGCTGTAGGGCTGTTGGCATCTGTGTGGCATCTATTCTGCCTGGTTAGGTCAGTTTAGGTTTGAAAGCCACTGAGCCATTCACCAGGGTAAGCATTGATAACAGCTTTGTAAACATTAGGATATACCGCCGACACTCATGGTCAAATGTACTGTAGAACCTCTCTGTCCAGTCACATTTCATAGTGTCTCTGTGCAGTTGGTTGGTTCGTCTTCTGGCCTCAGTAAAATGTACTGTAGAACCTCTCTGTCCAGTCACATTTCACAGTGTCTCTGTGCAGTTGGTTGGTTCGTCTTCTGGCCTCAGTAAAATGTACTGTAGAACCTCTCTGTCCAGTCACATTTCATAGTGTCTCTGTGCAGTTGGTTGGTTCGTCTTCTGGCCTCAGTAAAATGTACTGTAGAACCTCTCTGTCCAGTCACATTTCATAGTGTCTCTGTGCAGTTGGTTGGTTCGTCTTCTGGCCTCAGTAAAATGTACTGTAGAACCTCTCTGTCCAGTCACATTTCACAGTGTCTCTGTGCAGTTGGTTGGTTCGTCTTCTGGCCTCAGTAAAATGTACTGTAGAACCTCTCTGTCCAGTCACATTTCATAGTGTCTCTGTGCAGTTGGTTGGTTCGTCTTCTGGCCTCAGTAAAATGTACTGTAGAACCTCTCTGTCCAGTCACATTTCATAGTGTCTCTGTGCAGTTGGTTGGTTCGTCTTCTGGCCTCAGTAAAATGTACTGTAGAACCTCTCTGTCCAGTCACATTTCACAGTGTCTCTGTGCAGTTGGTTGGATCGTCTTCTGGCCTCAGTAAAATGTACTGTAGAACCTCTCTGTCCAGTCACATTTCACAGTGTCTCTGTGCAGTTGGTTGGTTCGTCTTCTGGCCTCAGTAAAATGTACTGTAGAACCTCTCTGTCCAGTCACATTTCACAGTGTCTCTGTGCAGTTGGTTGGTTCGTCTTCTGGCCTCAGTAAAATGTACTGTAGAACCTCTCTGTCCAGTCACATTTCATAGTGTCTCTGTGCAGTTGGTTGGATCGTCTTCTGGCCTCAGTAAAATGTACTGTAGAACCTCTCTGTCCAGTCACATTTCACAGTGTCTCTGTGCAGTTGGTTGGTTCGTCTTCTGGCCTCAGTAAAATGTACTGTAGAACCTCTCTGTCCAGTCACATTTCATAGTGTCTCTGTGCAGTTGGTTGGTTCGTCTTCTGGCCTCAGTAAAATGTACTGTAGAACCTCTCTGTCCAGTCACATTTCATAGTGTCTCTGTGCAGTTGGTTGGTTCGTCTTCTGGCCTCAGTAAAATGTACTGTAGAACCTCTCTGTCCAGTCACATTTCATAGTGTCTCTGTGCAGTTGGTTGGATCGTCTTCTGGCCTCAGTAAAATGTACTGTAGAACCTCTCTGTCCAGTCACATTTCACAGTGTCTCTGTGCAGTTGGTTGGTTCGTCTTCTGGCCTCAGTAAAATGTACTGTAGAACCTCTCTGTCCAGTCACATTTCATAGTGTCTCTGTGCAGTTGGTTGGATCGTCTTCTGGCCTCAGTAAAATGTACTGTAGAACCTCTCTGTCCAGTCACATTTCATAGTGTCTCTGTGCAGTTGGTTGGTTCGTCTTCTGGCCTCAGTAAAATGTACTGTAGAACCTCTCTGTCCAGTCACATTTCATAGTGTCTCTGTGCAGTTGGTTGGTTCGTCTTCTGGCCTCAGTAAAATGTACTGTAGAACCTCTCTGTCCAGTCACATTTCATAGTGTCTCTGTGCAGTTGGTTGGATCGTCTTCTGGCCTCAGTAAAATGTACTGTAGAACCTCTCTGTCCAGTCACATTTCATAGTGTCTCTGTGCAGTTGGTTGGTTCGTCTTCTGGCCTCAGTAAAATGTCACCATAGTTGGATAGAGTTTATATAACCATTGTTTATGAGTGGAGCAGTGAAATTCACGAAGCCTTAATCAAATCTTGCTGTTTATGAATGTCTGTCAGAGACACTAGTCAGCCTAGTGATGATGCACTGTACAGAGATCAGTTTGTGTTAGATTCTGAATAATGTAGTAGCAGTGGTACTCTGTTTGACAGTCATCACTGTTTCTCCCCCTCTCCCTCGTGGTATTGTCTCCCCCTCTCCCTCGTGGTATTGTCTCCCCCTCTCCCTCGTGGTATTGTCTCCCCCTCTCCCTCGTGGTATTGTCTCCCCCTCTCCCTCGTGGTATTGTCTCCCCCTCTCCCTCGTGGTATTGTCTCCCCCTCTCCCTCGTGGTATTGTCTCCCCCTCTCCCTCATGGTATTGTCTCCCCCTCTCCCTCATGGTATTGTCTCCCCCTCTCCCTCATGGTATTGTCTCCCTCGTGGTATTGTCTCTCCCTCGTGGTATTGTCTCCCCCTCTCCCTCATGGTATTGTCTCCCCCTCTCCCTCATGGTATTGTCTCCCTCGTGGTATTGTCTCTCCCTCGTGGTATTGTCTCCCCCTCTCCCTCATGGTATTGTCTCCCCCTCTCCCTCATGGTATTGTCTCCCTCGTGGTATTGTCTCTCCCTCGTCGTATTGTCTCCCCCTCTCCCTCGTGGTATTGTCTCCCCCTCTCCCTCATGGTATTGTCTCCCTCGTGGTATTGTCCCTCCCTCGTCATATTGTCTCCCCCTCTCCCTCGTGGTATTGTCTCCCCCTCTCCCTCATGGTATTGTCTCCCCCTCTCCCTCATGGTATTGTCTCCCCCTCTCCCTCATGGTATTGTCTCCCTTGTGGTATTGTCTCTCCCTCGTGGTATTGTCTCCCCCTCTCCCTCATGGTATTGTCTCCCCCTCTCCCTCATGGTATTGTCTCCCTCGTGGTATTGTCTCTCCCTCGTGGTATTGTCTCCCCCTCTCCCTCGTGGTATTGTCTCCCCCTCTCCCTCGTGTTATTGTCTCCCCCTCTCCCTCGTGGTATTGTCTCCCTCGTGGTATTGTTTCCCCCTCTCCCTCGTGGTATTGTCTCTCCCTCGTGGTATTGTCTCCCACTGTCCCTCGTGGCATTGTCTCCCCCTCTCCCTCGTGGTATTGTCTCCCCCTCATTGTATTGTCTCCCCCTCATGGTATTGTCTCCCCCTCTCCCTCGTGGTATTGTCTCCCCCTCTCCCTTGTGGTTTTGTCTACAGCTGTGCGAGAGGAGCAGAGGGCTCTTCCCTGGCCTTTGTGTCGCCACGCGGCTCCTCCCCTCTCTCCCCCATTGTCGGTATCCTCCCCGTGCTCCCCAAGCAGGGGCCGCCAGCGTCCCGATCCGGCCCTGGCCCCGGCACCTGCCCCTGGGGCCAACAGGGGCCCGAACCCCCACCCTCCACTCATCAACAGCCTCAACTGCAGGGCAAAGCGCACCAGGTATGGTATTCCCGAGAATAGGTCCCGAAATGTCCTGGTTTTCCAGGAATCTAGGTTGGAGTGATTCCTGATTCATGGGAATCAGGAGGGAAGAAGCAGAGGGAATCATCCGACGTGGGAATTTTTGGGAACGTTGCGTGAAATTTGCAACCCTACTTCTACTACTTGACTGAAAACTCTATGTAACGGAACCCAGGATTGTGGGAGAGGTGCTACAGCAGTATATCTGAATGGCAGAGTGTGTTCTATGCTGAGGGCCTGTCTGTCTCTGCCAGGGTTGGAAGGCTTGGCAGTGGGACACAGCATTCCTCTCATTAAGAGTATTGTTCCATGCAAAAGAGCCAGCCTCAGGGCACTGTGTGTATATCTCTTCTCTCTAATTGTCCAGTGTGACCAGAAGTGCTCTCTCTCTTCTCTAATTGTCCTGCATGACCAGAAGTGCTCTCTCTCTCTCCTATCTAATTGTCCTGTGTGACCAGAAGTGCTCTCTCTCTCTCTCTCTCTCTCCTCTCTAATTGTCCAGTGTGACCAGAAGTGCTCTCTCTCTTCTCTAATTGTCCTGCATGACCAGAAGTGCTCTCTCTCTCTCCTATCTAATTGTCCTGTGTGACCAGAAGTGCTCTCTCTCTCTCTCTCTCTCTCCTATCTAATTGTCCTGTGTGACCAGAAGTGCTCTCTCTCTCTCTCTCTCTCTCTCCTATCTAATTGTCCTGTGTGACCAGAAGTGCTCTCTCTCTCTCTCTCTCTCTCCTCTCTAATTGTCCTGTGTGACCAGAAGTGCTCTCTCTCTCTCTCTCTCTCTCCTATCTAATTGTCCTGTGTGACCAGAAGTGCTCTCTCTCTTCTCTAATTGTCCTGTGTGACCAGACGTGCTCTCTCTCTCTCTCTCTCTCTCTTCTCTAATTGTCCTGTGTGACCAGAAGTGCTCTCTCTCTTTGGCCTGTCTTTCTAAACACTGTTTCTCTGTCTGTCTTTCTCTTGTTCTCTCAATTGTGTTCACCATCCCCTTTTATTTCATTTGTCCACTCTCACAAATACAATCATCTAATCCTCCTCCTTCCTCACATCCTCCTCTCTCTGCCTCCTCCTCCTCCATCGTTAACATGAGGACAGTTCCCTTAACCGATCGCAGCTCAGCTTCCATTGACCACCTTTTGACTCCCCCCACCACAGTTTGCGCCTTTTTTAAAGGAAGGACTGTGGTTTTTAGCCTGTTAGCTAGCCTGTGTCTGCATCCCAATTCTCCACCCTCCTCTTGAAGTGTGTACTTGCACACATCCCATCATGGATTTAACAACGGTGGAACCCCCCCCCCCCCCCCCCCCCCCACGATGTTTACACCATTGATAAATCCATGACGGGAAGTGTACACGATCAGGATGCAACCTACCGATCTGTCTGTCATGGCCCCCTGAGGGAGTTTAGTATTATTTCAGATGATGAATTTACTATGAAACAGAAGGGATATGACTCCCTATGTCTGTTAGAAGTCGTTCAACCTTTCCCAGTTGCGTTGGTCGTCCCGTTGAGGGACTTATGATGCTGCCTGTACCTTTTCGCCTGACGTTTTCTAGAAGAAGTTATTAAAACTTATCTCCCAACAAAATGAGAAAAGTGAGATTTCTTTCTGTTCAACCTGGTCCCGCCATTTTGGAGCTTGTATTTCACTAATTCACCTTTCAACCTTCAATACTCTCAATAACAATGTATGAGGCTACTAAAATAACACAAAGACTTTCGTAGTCATATTCATTGTACAGCAGTTAACGTGTTTATTTATTAATTACAATTTTTCTCACAATAGTCTTTTTTTTTTATATATAAAACTTGACACATTGTCATGAAAAGCATGTGGCCAATAAGAAACATTACCTAGAATTTGATATTGACCAGAACATGTTTTTTTCTATCAGCCACTACTTGTTCCACTAACTCCTCCCCCATGACTCTAAGCATCTATTCTGACATCACGTGGTTATTGACCTTTTTGTTATTGTATGTATGAGTTGTCAAGCATTCCCTTATACCTTTGTTTTAGCTAATTATGTTTTCATTTTGTGTTTTTCTTATGTTGAATTCTGTTGCTTTTTTTTCTTCTTCCATTCAAAACACAATTCCTTCTCTTTTTATATTTTTCCTTGACCCTGTTTCTGTCTCGCTCCCCTACCTCATTTCTCCCACATCATTCTCTGTGCCCTGTTCTCTCCCCTACCTCATTTCTCCCACATCATTCTCTGTGCCCTGTTCTCTCCCCTACCTCATTTCTCCCACATCATTCTCTGTGCCCTGTTCTCTCCCCTACCTCATTTCTCCCACATCATTCTCTGTGCCCTGTTCTCTCCCCTACCTCATTTCTCCCACATCATTCTCTGTGCCCTGTTCTCTCCCCTACCTCATTTCTCCCACATCATTCTCTGTGCCCTGTTCTCTCCCCTACCTCATTTCTCCCACATCATTCTCTGTGCCCTGTTCTCTCCCCTACCTCATTTCTCCCACATCATTCTCTGTGCCCTGTTCTCTCCCCTACCTCATTTCTCCCACATCATTCTCTGTGCCCTGTTCTCTCCCCTACCTCATTTCTCCCACATCATTCTCTGTGCCCTGTTCTCTCCCCTACCTCATTTCTCCCACATCATTCTCTGTGCCCTGTTCTCTCCCCTACCTCATTTCTCCCACATCATTCTCTGTGCCCTGTTCTCTCCCCTACCTCATTTCTCCCACATCATTCTCTGTGCCCTGTTCTCTCCCCTACCTCATTTCTCCCACATCATTCTCTGTGCCCTGTTCTCTCCCCTACCTCATTTCTCCCACATCATTCTCTGTGCCCTGTTCTCTCCCCTACCTCATTTCTCCCACATCATTCTCTGTGCCCTGTTCTCTCCCCTACCTCATTTCTCCCACATCATTCTCTGTGCCCTGTTCTCTCCCCTACCTCATTTCTCCCACATCATTCTCTGTGCCCTGTTCTCTCCCCTACCTCATTTCTCCCACATCATTCTCTGTGCCCTGTTCTCTCCCCTACCTCATTTCTCCCACATCATTCTCTGTGCCCTGTTCTCTCCCCTACCTCATTTCTCCCACATCATTCTCTGTGCCCTGTTCTCTCCCCTACCTCATTTCTCCCACATCATTCTCTGTGCCCTGTTCTCTCCCCTACCTCATTTCTCCCACATCATTCTCTGTGCCCTGTTCTCTCCCCTACCTCATTTCTCCCACATCATTCTCTGTGCCCTGTTCTCTCCCCTACCTCATTTCTCCCACATCATTCTCTGTGCCCTGTTCTCTCCCCTACCTCATTTCTCCCACATCATTCTCTGTGCCCTGTTCTCTCCCCTACCTCATTTCTCCCACATCATTCTCTGTGCCCTGTTCTCTCCCCTACCTCATTTCTCCCACATCATTCTCTGTGCCCTGTTCTCTCCCCTACCTCATTTCTCCCACATCATTCTCTGTGCCCTGTTCTCTCCCCTACCTCATTTCTCCCACATCATTCTCTGTGCCCTGTTCTCTCCCCTACCTCATTTCTCCCACATCATTCTCTGTGCCCTGTTCTCTCCCCTACCTCATTTCTCCCACATCATTCTCTGTGCCCTGTTCTCTCCCCTACCTCATTTCTCCCACATCATTCTCTGTGCCCTGTTCTCTCCCCTACCTCATTTCTCCCACATCATTCTCTGTGCCCTGTTCTCTCCCCTACCTCATTTCTCCCACATCATTCTCTGTGCCCTGTTCTCTCCCCTACCTCATTTCTCCCACATCATTCTCTGTGCCCTGTTCTCTCCCCTACCTCATTTCTCCCACATCATTCTCTGTGCCCTGTTCTCTCCCCTACCTCATTTCTCCCACATCATTCTCTGTGCCCTGTTCTCTCCCCTACCTCATTTCTCCCACATCATTCTCTGTGCCCTGTTCTCTCCCCTACCTCATTTCTCCCACATCATTCTCTGTGCCCTGTTCTCTCCCCTACCTCATTTCTCCCACATCATTCTCTGTGCCCTGTTCTCTCCCCTACCTCATTTCTCCCACATCATTCTCTGTGCCCTGTTCTCTCCCCTACCTCATTTCTCCCACATCATTCTCTGTGCCCTGTTCTCTCCCCTACCTCATTTCTCCCACATCATTCTCTGTGCCCTGTTCTCTCCTCTACCCCTGGTCTTTTCTTTTTTTTTTACATTCCCTTGCTCTTCCCTGCTCCCATCGCCGTGGTAGCCAACAGGGCCTGGTTGCCAGGGGCAACCTCTACAGCCGCCACGTCAACACCCGGGGCTTTGGGCAGTTGTTGGAGACACAGCCGAACATCTTCAAACTGCCAGGTAATCAGATTTGATTGGCTACGGGACGTGTGTAGTACACCGTAAGAACACGCCATTAAGAACTATGGGTTATATCCCAAAAGGCACCCTATTCCAGATATAGCGCACTACTTTTGACCAGAGCCCTAGGGACCCTGGTTAAAAGTAGTGCACTACATAGGGAATAGGGTGCCATTTGGGACAAACTACATTACACAGCATGCCCATGGATGTACTGCGTGGTCCATTCTGACCTCTGACCTGTTAGTGCTGTGTGTCTCCTCAGGTTTGAGACCAGTGTTGAGAGACAGAGAGACTGACATAGGAGGACAGAGAGAGCCACTGGGACACAGAGACAGGTTTGACAGCCAAGGAGTCCTAACTCACCCTCACATAGAAACACTACTAGAAGGTTATACATCTCACAGACTGTACATCATAAATGTATGTAGTGGATTGGAAAGGCATTGAATAGTGGGCGGATACAAATGACAGAATGGCAGAAGACCTGTGTTTTGACAATGACCTCTTCTTTGTTCTCCCTCTGCGGCACACAAATTATTTATCTTCCTTCTTCACTCTCTCTGTTTCTCTATCACACTCATCGCCTCTTCTTCTCTCTTCATCCCTCCGTTTCAACCAGGTCCCTGCCTGAGCTACAAAAAGTATGGGGACAATGACACATTTGTTGTTTTGGCTCTGGACTCCAGCACTTTGATTTGAAATGATACAATGACTATGAGGTTAAGGTGTAGACTGTCAGCTTCAATTTTATAGTATTTTCATCCATACCGGGGTGAACTGTTTAGAAATTACACCACTTTTTGTACATAGTCCCCCTATTTTAGGGGACCAAAACTATTCGGACAAATTCAGTTGTGTATTAATGTGCAAAGTCACTGTCCCAATAATTTTGGACCTCACGTGTCTCTCCCATCCAGGAAGGAGCCGCCCCCATCCAGGAAGGAGCCGCTCCGTTCCCAGACCATCATGATGACCACCAGAGAACCAGACAGACAGGCCGAGACGGAGACCAGGGTGCTGGAGAAGGGGCTCCGGAAGGGGTTAGCAGGAGAGCCCTTTCCAGGAAGGGGTAGGGGAGAAGGAGGTGGGCCTCTGGAGGTGGTTGAGAAGGGACCATCGGAGCCTGAGCGGGACCGAGGTAGAGGAGGAAGCTCCTGGGGAGTAGGAGGAGGGCCCCTGGTGGTGGTTGAGAAGGGACCATCAAAGCCTGAGAGGGACATGGGGACAGGAGGGTGGTCGTGGATGCTGGGAGAGAGCTGCTGTAACACAGCCCAGTGGGCCAGGCAGGACTATAGAAACACCAGACCCTGGTGACGCACATGGACAAACAGACTGATGATTGGGGAGAAAAGAGATGAGAGAAGAAAGCCACATATGCATACAGATGAAGAGAAAAGAGAGATAAAAAGAGAAGAAATCCAATTCTCCACTTCCCTTCATCCCTCTTTCCTGATCACTAATTAGTGGTACTATGTTTATAACAAGACAGAATGAGTGAGGGGTTTGGTCGGTACGCAGCAATAGTCAGCCAGATGTCTCTTATCACTGAGTGTTGTATCTGTCCCAAATGGCACCCTTTTTAGTGCACTACTTTCTACCAGAGCCAAGGTCGTAGGGTGCCATTTGGGATGTACATAGACCGTGCGAGAGTGTAACATGATGGGGTTACAGCACAATGATCAGAATGTGGCAGTGAATGGCGAAGTTTTACACACCTCCTAAAATCTGCAAAGGCAATGGAGCCATGCTTGAAATTCCATTAGACTTGAGTTTACCAGACATATTTTATGGCACTTTAATTAATTTTGTTGTAACTATTTCATTCAAATGTTTTTTTTTTTTTTTTACATCTGAAGAGAAAGTACTATGCTATGAATGTTTTTTTTTTTCTATAAATAAATTGGCTACACAGACGATCACAGAAACGGACTCGTCCCTAATGTTGATGGAATAGCATTATGAGTTAGCCCTGTGTTATGTATTATGAATCAGAATCAATCAAATCCCCTCCACAATAATAGTCTGTTGAACCAGCTGCAGCGCTCTTTACTGGCTGGGTGGGTCCAGTACTACCACTAAAACCTCAGACATGTCAGTACAAAGCAGGGTTGTGTTCATTAGGTACCAAATGGAAGAACATTTTGAAAAAACAGGGAGGAACTACTTGGATTTATCCAATTAAAGTTCCCTTTCCTCGGCTTTGGAATGGTACGACCCAATTAAAAGTTCCCTTTCCTCGGCTTTGGAATGGTACGACCCAATTAAAAGTTCCCTTTCCTCGGCTTTGGAATGGTACGACCCAATTAAAAGTTCCCTTTCCTCGGCTTTGGAATGGTACGACCCAATTAAAAGTTCCCTTTCCTCGGCTTTGGAATGGTACGACCCAATGAAAGTTTTGAATTATGGCTATTACTAATTCATGGATAGAGGGGATAGAGGGGATAGACGTACACTGTGTGGACAAAACATTAAGAACACCTTCCTGATATTGAGTTGTCTTGCCCTTTCACCCTCTGAACGACACAAACCATGTCTCAATTGTCTCAAGGCTTAAACATCCGTCTTTAACCCGTCTCCTCCCCTTCATCTTTAACCCGTCTCCTCCCCTTCATCTTTAACCCGTCTCCTCCCCTTCACCTTTAACCCGTCTCCTCCCCTTCATCTTTAACCCGTCTCCTCCCCTTCATCTACACTGATTTAAAGTGGATTTAACAAAGTGACATCAATAAGGGATCATAGACTGACTAGGGGAATCCAGGTGAAAGCTGTCATGGAAAGAGCAGATGTTCTTAATGTTTTATACAATCGGCGTATGTCAACATGTATCATTAACCAGCCAGACAGAAAGACCAACACAGACTGCTCACGATGACTGTATCATTAACCAGCCAGACAGAAAGACCAACACAGACTGCTCACGATGACTGTATCATTAACCAGCCAGACAGAAAGACCAACACAGAATGCTCACGATGACTGTATCATTAACCAGCCAGACAGAAAGACCAACACAGACTGCTCACGATCACCATCGAAACTGACTCCAAGGCTTTCTTGCTATTTGTTTTTTTTGTCTAGGAGTCGTGTTCCATGATGATGCGTACAGCACGTCCCGTCCATCTGGCTCTTTCCCCTTGTCATGACACGTACTGTACAGACAGGCTTGGTATCCCGGCAACACTTCCACAAGCTAAGAGGGGGGGGGTCACACCATATAAGTATAATCTATAGAAAGGGCTTAGGAACCTCCATCCCATTATGCCATCATTGACTTGAATGGGGCGGTTCATTCTAAAGATTCTATTTGTAACGGGTCACACAGCTTGAATGGGGCGGTTCATTCTAAAGATTCTATTTGTAATGGGTCACACAGCTTGAATGGGGCGGTTCATTCTAAAGATTCTATTTGTAATGGGTCACACAGCTTGAATGGGGCGGTTCATTCTAAAGATTCTATTTGTAATGGGTCACACAGCATGGCATAGAACACAGCGTGGTTCATTCTAAAGATTATATTTGTAATGGGTCACACAGCATGGCATAGAACATGTAGAACACAGCGTGGTTCATTCTAAAGGTTCTATTTGTAATGGGTCACACAGCTTGGCATAGAACATGTAGAACACAGCGTGGTTCATTCTAAAGGTTCTATTTGTAATGGGTCACACAGCATGGCATAGAACATGTAGAACACAGCGTGGTTCATTCTAAAGGTTCTATTTGTAAATGGGTCACACAGCTTGGCATAGAACATGTAGAACACAGCGTGGTTCATTCTAAAGGTTATATTTGTAATGGGTCACACAGCATGGCATAGAACATGTAGAACACAGCGTGGTTCATTCTAAAGGTTCTATTTGTAATGGGTCACACAGCATGGTATAGAACATGTAGAACACAGCGTGGTTCATTCTAAAGGTTCTATTTGTAATGGGTCACACAGCATGGCATAGAACATATAGAACACAGCGTGGTTCATTCTAAAGGTTCTATTTGTAATGGGTCACACAGCATGGCATAGAACATATAGAACACAGCGTGTTAAGTTATTGTTCTCACTGAACAACCGCACCAACGCTTAATGTCCAAGGACTACTGTCATTATGTACAAAAATCTGGATTTATTTTTCTTTAAAATAGTCTGACAACCAACATTTAACATGAGGTTCAGTACAAACAAATGATACACTTGAAATAAATCATATATCCTTTGTTTATCTGTTGGATTCTCTTCAGATTTCTGTTTAAAATATTTACAAATGTAGCATGAAGTGTAAGGGTCTCTCTCGGTTTCCCACAATTAAATGGAGTCTGTTGTCATATACTGTTCAGAACACTGCAGTCATAAAGAACAGCATCAAACCAACACTGAGTTTTGTTTGCCAAGGCCTGATGGGGCATTCCCTACTTGGGTACAACGTTACGGTGAGATGGCCTACTTGGGTACAAAGTTACGGTGAGATGGCCTACTTGGGTACAATGTTACGGTGAGATGGCCTACTTGGGTACAAAGTTACGGTGAGATGGCCTACTTGGGTACAACGTTACGGTGAGATGGCCTACTTGGGTACAACGTTACGGTGAGATGGCCTACTTGGGTACAACGTTACGGTGAGATGGCCTACTTGGGTACAACGTTACGGTGAGATGGCCTACTTGGGTACAACGTTACGGTGAGATGGCCTACTTGGGTACAACGTTACGGTGAGATGGCCTACTTGGGTACAACGTTACGGTGAGATGGCCTACTTGGGTACAAAGTTACGGTGAGATGGCCTACTTGGGTACAAAGTTACGGTGAGATGGCCTACTTGGGTACAACGTTACGGTGAGATGGCCTACTTGGGTACAAAGTTACGGTGAGATGGCCTACTTGGGTACAACGTTACGGTGAGATGGCCTACTTGGGTACAAAGTTACGGTGAGATGGCCTACTTGGGTACAAAGTTACGGTGAGATGGCCTACTTGGGTACAACGTTACGGTGAGATGGCCTACTTGGGTACAAAGTTACGGTGAGATGGCCTACTTGGGTACAACGTTACGGTGAGATGGGCTACTTGGGTACAACGTTACGGTGAGATGGCCTACTTGGGTACACCGTTACGGTGAGATGGCCTACTTGGGTACAACGTTACGGTGAGATGGCCTACTTGGGTACAACGTTACGGTGAGATGGCCTACTTGGGTACAACGTTACGGTGAGATGGCCTACTTGGGTACAACGTTACGGTGAGATGGCCTACTTGGAAGCGATACAGCTTTTGAATTATCTAGTAGTGCCAAATTATTTACGATCTAGCAACAAATGATCTGTCTTGATGTGTTAATAAAAACCATTCATCTGAGGGATGTATTTGAAGGAAACTGCTCCTGCTCTTCCCCCCCCCCCCCCCCCCCCCCCCCCCCAGAGTCTTTAAAAAGGCTACTTCCTTGAGCGGGCCTCTATCAGTGTGAACTGCGTTGGGTTTCACATGCACTACACACTACACACAAAACGGCACCTTCAGAAAGTATTCACACCTAGACTTTTTCCACATTTTGTTGTTAGAGCCTGAAATTTCAAAAGGATTCAATTAAGATGAAAAAAATAAATAATTAATTGTCACTGGCCACTGACAAAATACCCCATCATGTCAAAGTGGAATTATGTTTTTTTTAAATGAATTACACATGAAAAGCTGAAATGTCTTTAGTTAATAAGTATTCAACCCCTTTGTTATGGAAAAGCCTAAATAGGTTCTGGAGTAAAAAATGTGCTTAAGAAGTCACATAACTTTGTACCCAAGTAGAGACTAACATTATTTTTTAAATGACTACCTCATCTCTGTACCCCACACATACACATAACTGGAAGGTCCCTCTGTCCAGCAGTGAATTTCAAAACAGATTCAATCACAAAGACCAGGGAGGTTTTTCAATGCCTCAAACAGCACCTATTGGTAAATGGGTTAAAAATGTTTTTAAAACTCAGACATTTGAATATCTGTTTGAGTTATGGTGGAGTTGTTAAAATACACTTCAGATGGTGTATCAATACACCCAGTCACTACAAAGATACAGGTGTCCTACCTAACTCAGTTGCCAGAGAGGAAGGAAACCACTCACGGATTTCACTATGAGACCAGTGACTTTAAAAACAGTTAAAGAGTTTAATGGCTTTAATAGGAGAAAACGGAGGATGGATCAACAACATTGTTGTTGCTCCACAAAACGAACCTAATTGACAGAATGAAAATAACGTTTTGTCCGGAATACAAAGTGATATGTTCGGGATAAACTCTCCAGATTTTCAAGCAAAGTGGTTGCTGCATCATGTTATGTGTATGCTTGTAATCATTAAGGATTGTGGAGTTTTTCAGGATAAAAAAAAAATAAAATGGAATCGAGCTAAGCACAGACAAAATCCTAGAGGGAAAACCTTGTTCAGTCTGCTTTCCACTAGACACTGGTAGATGAATTCACCTTTCAGCAGGATAATAACATAAAACACAAGGCCAAATCTAAACTGGAGTTGCTTACCAAGCCACAGTGAATGTTCTTGAGAGGCCGAGTTACAGTTTTGACTTAAATCTACAGCAAGACCTGAACATGTTTGTCTAGCAAGGATGACAGAGCTTGAAGAATTTTAAAAAGAATAATGGGCAAATGTTGCACAATCCAGGTGTGGAAAACTATTAGAGATTTACACAGAGAGGTGCCAGAGGTGCTTCTACAAAGTATTGACTCAGGTGTGTGAACACTTATGTAAAAAAAATAATTAAAAAAATATTTGTTTTTACTTTGTCATTATGGGATAGTGTGTACATGGGTTAGAATTTTTTTTAAAGTTATTTAATACATTTTCAAGTCAGGTTGTAACAACAACATGAGAGAGAGAGCGAGAGACAGACAGAGAGCGCGAGAGAGAGAGAGCGAGAGAGAGACAGAGAGCGCGAGAGAGAGAGCAAGAGAGAGCGAGAGAGAGACAGACCGAGAGAGAGCGAGCGACAGAGAGAGCGAGAGAGCGAGAGAGACAGACAGAGACAGACAGACAGAGAGAGAGACAGAGAGAGACAGACAAACAGAGAGAGAGAGACAGAGAGACAGGGGTATGAATACTTTCTGAAGGCACTGCAAGTAACTCAGTTCTTTAACTAGAGCTCCGTCTTGGCTGTTTTTTTTCCTTTCTGTTGGCGCTTTTCCGTACGTGCTCATTGGACCGTGGGGGACCTATCGAGTTAAAAAGAGGACGTTTAATGATTACAAACATTGAGATCTGCATAGTTTCACGCCACCTCGGGTTGCACCTCTCTAAGTCATGGAAAAAAACAGACCCCTGTCTCGTAACCCGAGTTTATCGCTTGGCAAGCTCCTTCCATCCATCCAAACCCCTTTCCCTGCTTTTACCTCCCTTAAGCCCCTTTCACACCCCAAGCAGTACAAACACCTGGGTCATGTTCATTAGGCATCGAATTAAGAAAACCTGACTGAAACAGTGGAGGGACTATCTGGACTTGTCCAATTAAAAAAAACACTCTTGTCTTCTGTTGCAAAACAAACAAAAAATGTCAAGTGCTTCTGTTCCCTAATGAATGAAACACCAGCCTGCTCATCTACTGGCATTTAAACCCCTTTAAACCCTCTTTAACTCTGCATTGTAACTGTCCCCACCACTGCTCCGTATCTACAAAAGTACTTTGGGAGAAAGGATGAAGAGCGGAGAATAAGGATGCAGCCACAGGGATGCGGCCTTTAGGTCTCCATTCATTTTGTATTGTGGAAGTTCAGAGATTGAGACAAAATGTGCAGTAGCGTTTAACGTGAATTCTCCGCGAACGTAGGAACATTGCCATTAAAAATGTCAAATTGCACTATAGTGCTGAACTTCTGCGATATGGATTGACTGGAGTCCTTAGTCTCTAGTCAGCCTGGCCCAGCAAGGTGAGGTAGATGGTGGACTGGAGGAAGCGAGGGTAGCAGTCTGTATCCAGGAGGGAGTAGATGCGTTTCTGGGCGTGAGACAGGGAGGTGTGTGATGGGGCCTGTAGGAGCTGTGTGGTTAGATCTCTGGTCTTACTGTCCAAGTTCACCTGAGAAGAGAGAAAAGAGAGCGAGAGAGAAAAGAGAAAAAAGAAAAGAGCAGAGAGAATAGAGAGCGAGAGAGAATAGAGAGCGAGAGAGAATAGAGAGAGAATAGAGAGCGAGAGAATAGAGAGCGAGAGAGAATAGAGAGCGAGAGAGAAAAGAGAGAATAGAGAGCGAGAGAGAATAGAGAGAGAATAGAGAGCGAGAGAATAGAGAGCGAGAGAGAATAGAGAGCGAGAGAGAAAAGAGAGAATAGAGAGCGAGAGAGAATAGAGAGCGAGAGAGAATAGAGAGCGAGAGAGAAAAGAGAGAATAGAGAGCGAGAGAGAATAGAGAGAGAATAGAGAGCGAGAGAATAGAGAGCGAGAGAGAAAAGAGAGCGAGAGAGAAAAGAGAGCGAGAGAGAAAAGAGAGCGAGAGAGAAAAGAGAGCGAGAGAGAAAAGAGAGCGAGAGAGAAAAGAGAGCGAGAGAGAAAAGAGAGTGAGAGAGAAAAGAGAGCGAGAATGAACTGGGTCCAGATAAGTTAAAAAGACACTGATTAATAAACTTCCATGCAGGTTGTAGTAGATAGGAAAGATAACCATGGCAACATAATCCTGGTAGATGGATGGAGACACTGACAGATATAAAAGCCAGCCGGAACAACAGATAGACGGACAGCCAGCCAGGCAGGGAGGACCACAGACAGAAACAGGCCCGCCCGCCAGCCAGCCCAAGTCAATGTATAGACAAAGTCTGATAGACGGACAGCCAGCCAGGCAGGGAGGACCACAGACAGAAACAGGCCCGTCCACCAGCCAGCCAGCCAGCCAGCCAGCCAGCCCGCAAGCCAGCCCAAGTCAATGCATAGACAAAGTCTGTATACCTCTCGCGGTGCCCCCGCCTCGATATAGGTGACAGTGATCTCCTTGGCCCGTCTGTGCAGGCTGAAGTTGTTGGAGGAGTTTCTGTACTGCTCACAGGCCAGATAGAACTGCAGATTCTCCTCACTAAACTCTGAGCGAAGGAATGCTCCAAACACAGACACGCCCACTGGAGAGGGGGAGGGGGGGTTGAAGACGAGAGAGAGGGGGAGGAGTATTAGGGTTTATGAAAATACACCACATTTAGGACGTCACTAGAGAGGAAGAGGAGACAGATGGGATGTTCACACACTTGGCCAATACAGTGACATGCAAACAAACACGTACATACTGCACACACACACACGTACACACTATTGGCCAATACAGTGACATGCAAACACACACTTAGAAATATTTACATAGATACAGCACGTAAATATGCACAGACTGTAAAAGTCCTAAAATCAAATCATAGGATTTTTTTCACTACATTTTCATTATTGCCATCTAAAATCTGTCATATATACATCCCCTCCATACTCCCTCTCTCCCCCTCCCCTACTTCTCTCTCACCCCTACTTCTCTTTCTCTCCCCCTCCCCTACTTCTCTTTCTCTCCCCCTCCCCTACTTCTCTTTCTCTCCCCCTCCCCTACTCTCTCTCTCCCCCTCCCCTACTCTCTCTCTCCCCCTCTCCTACTTCTCTCTCTCCCCCCCTCCTACTTCTCTCTCTCCCCCCCTCCTACTTCTCTCTCTCCCCCCCTCCTACTTCTCTCTCTCCCCCCCTCCTACTTCTCTCTCTCCCCTCCTCCTACTTCTCTCTCTCCCCCCTCCTACTTCTCTCTCTCCCCCCTCCCCTACTTCTCTCTCCCCCCTCCCCTACTTCTCTCTCCCCCCTCCCCTACTTCTCTCCCCCCTCTCCCCTACTTCTCTCCCCCCTCTCCCCTACTTCTCTCCCCCTCCCCTACTTCTCCCCCCTCCTCCCCTACTTCTTTCTCTCTCTCCCCCTTCCCTACTTCTTTCTCTCCCCCTCCCCTACTTCTTTCTCTCTCCCCCTCCCCTACTTCTTTCTCTCTCTCCCTCCCCTACTTCTCTCTCCCTCCCCTACTTCTTTCTCTCCCCCTCCGCTACTTCTTTCTCCCCCCTCCTCCCCTACTTCTTTCTCTCCCCCTCCTCCCCTACTTCTTTCTCTCCCCCTCCCCTACTTCTTTCTCTCTCTCCCTCCCCTACTTCTTTCTCTCTCTCCCTCCCCTACTTCTTTCTCTCCCCCTCCCCTACTTCTTTCTCTCTCTCCCTCCCCTACTTCTTTCTCTCTCTCCCTCCCCTACTTCTTTCTCTCTCTCCCCTACTTCTTTCTCTCTCTCCCTCCCCTACTTCTTTCTCTCTCTCCCTCCCCTACTTCTCTCTCTCCCTCCCCTACTTCTTTCTCTCCCCCTCCGCTACTTCTTTCTCCCCCCTCCTCCCCTACTTCTTTCTCTCTCTCCCCTCCCCTACTTCTTTCTCTCTTCCCCTCCCCTACTTCTTTCTCTCTCTCCCCTCCCCTACTTCTTTCTCTCTCTCCCCTCCCCTACTTCTTTCTCTCTCCCCCTCCCCTACTTCTTTCTCTCCTCCCCTACTTCTTTCTCTCCTCCCCTACTTATTTCTCTCCCCCCTACTTCTTTCTCTCTCCCCCTCCCCTACTTCTTTCTCTCTCCCCCTACTTCTTTCTCTCTCCCCCTCCCCTACTTTCTCTCCCCCCTCCCCTACTTTCTCTCCCTCCCTCCCCTACTTTCTCTCCCCCTCCCCCCTACTTTCTCTCCCCCTCCCCCCTACTTCTTTCTCTCTCCCTCCCCTCCCTCTCTCCCTCCCCCACTTCTTTCTCTCTCTCATTCACTTCTTGTTTTTGCTTAGACACTGGGTTACAACATATTTTTGTGCAAAGAGGAAATATAAGAGGGCAGCAGATTGCGGACACAGTGGTTATTATACAGTGGTTATCCTCGTAAACAGCCTCTATGTTAAAGTTATCCTCTCAAAACAGGCTGTACGTGGTGTTAAAGTTGTGCAGACTGTCAGACTAAGCTTGGCCACCACAATCACTGCATGCTTTCCAAAACCTCTAGCTATTGACCTTTAACTAAGTGCTTGAGCAACCTTTTAAAGTTCACAATGTGTTTACACTACGTATTCAAGATTGTGTACTCGGCTCTTGTATACATATTACTAACATTAGAGTGGTGTGTATGTGCGTGTGTGTGTGTGCGTGTGTGTGTGTGTATGTGTGTGTGTGTGTGTGTGTGTGTATGTGTGTATGTGTGTGTGTGTGTGTGTATGTGTGTGTGTGTGTGTATGTGCGCGTGTGTGTGTGAATGTGTGTATGTGTGTGTTTGTGCGTGTGTGTGTGTGTATATGTGTGTATGTGTGTGTGTGTGTGTGCGTGTATGTGCGTGCGTGTGTGTGCGCGCGAATGTAAATCAAATAAAGAAACTACTTTCAGTTGATCTATATGACATTCAATCCCTCAGATAGGAGTTTATATTTCTAATAGACATGTGGCCTGTATTCGAACCAGGGACTGTAGTGACACCGTTTGCAATGAGATGCAGTGCCTTAGACCGCTGCACCACTCGGGAGCCCCATATACCTATCAATGTATGGTGCGTGGGGCATGTGTAGCCCTTACAGTGAAATACTTACTTACAAGCCCTTAATATCTTAACTTCTTAAAGCATTGTGAATAAAAGTAACAAATAATTCACCGGCAGAAGTAAAGTAGTAAAGTTCCACTTTGCTTCCTAATATAAATCCACTTTGCTTCCTAATATAAATCCACTTTGCTTCCTAATATAAATCCACTTTGCTTCCTAATATAAATCCACTTTGCTTCCTAATATAAATCCACTTTGCTTCCTAATATAAATCCACTTTGCTTCCTAATATAAATCCACTTTGCTTCCTAATATAAATCCACTTTGCTTCCTAATATAAATCCACTTTGCTTCCTAATATAAATCCACTTTGCTTCCTAATATAAATCCACTTTGCTTCCTAATATAAATCCACTTTGCTTCCTAATATAAATCCACTTTGCTTCCTAATATAAATCCACTTTGCTTCCTAATATAAATCCACTTTGCTTCCTAATATAAATCCACTTTGCTTCCTAATATAAATCCACTTTGCCTCCTAATATAAATCCACTTTGCCTCCTAATATAAATCCACTTTGCTTCCTAATATAAATCCACTTTGCTTCCTAATATAAATCCACTTTGCTTCCTAATATAAATCCACTTTGCTTCCTAATATAAATCCACTTTGCTTCCTAATATAAATCCACTTTGCTTCCTAATATAAATCCACTTTGCTTCCTAATATAAATCAATTTTGCTTCTTAATATAAATCCACTTTGCTTCCTAATATAAATCCACTTTGCTTCCTAATATAAATCCACTTTGCTTCCTAATATAAATCCACTTTGCTTCCTAATATAAATCCACTTTGCTTCCTAATATAAATCCACTTTGCTTCCTAATATAAATCCACTTTGCTTCCTAATATAAATCCACTTTGCTTCCTAATATAAATCCACTTTGCTTCCTAATATAAATCCACTTTGCTTCCTAATATAAATCCACTTTGCTTCCTAATATAAATCCACTTTGCTTCCTAATATAAATCCACTTTGCTTCCTAATATAAATCCACTTTGCCTCCTAATATAAATCCACTTTGCCTCCTAATATAAATCCACTTTGCTTCCTAATATAAATCCACTTTGCTTCCTAATATAAATCCACTTTGCTTCCTAATATAAATCCACTTTGCTTCCTAATATAAATCCACTTTGCTTCCTAATATAAATCCACTTTGCCTCCTAATATAAATCCACTTTGCTTCCTAATATAAATCCACTTTGCTTCCTAATATAAATCCACTTTGCTTCCTAATATAAATCCACTTTGCTTCCTAATATAAATCCACTTTGCTTCCTAATATAAATCCACTTTGCCTCCTAATATAAATCCACTTTGCCTCCTAATATAAATCCACTTTGCTTCCTAATATAAATCCACTTTGCTTCCTAATATAAATCCACTTTGCTTCCTAATATAAATCCACTTTGCTTCCTAATATAAATCCACTTTGCTTCCTAATATAAATCCACTTTGCTTCTTAATATAAATCCACTTTGCTTCTATAATTAAAATATTAGTTTGTATTTCTTACAGCTAGTTTACACTTTCTTTGCAAATTGTCACTAAATCATGTTAGCAGCTAATGTTAATCGCTAGTTAGCTGACTAGCTAATAAAATGTACTGAGTCAGAGTAAATGTAGCTAGCTAATACAGCCTGATACTGGTACTGGTGGAGGCCTAAATCAGCATGTTTGTGTATCAGTATCTTCTAAATCAAAGTGGAGCTGGCAAATCGCAATTGCAACACTTGGTTAAAAATATCATGCAGCCTTTACGTGGCAATGTAGAAATGATCTCGTTTTAGATCAACGTTTGGTTGAAGTTTGATTGAACAGTATTAAACAATCAGAATGGAGAAAGCCCCATTGCATTCTCACACAATCAGAATGGAGAAAGCCCCATTGCATTCTCACACAATCAGAATGGAGAAAGCCCCATTGCATTCTCAAACAATCAGAATGGAGAAAGCCCCATTGCATTCTCACACAATCAGAATGGAGAAAGCCCTATTGCATTCTCACACAATCAGAATGGAGAAAGCCCCATTGCATTCTCACAATCAGAATGGAGAAAGCTCCATTGCATTCTCACACAATCAGAATGGAGGAAGCCCCATTGCATTCTCACACAATCAGAATGGAGAAAGCCCCATTGCATTCTCACACAATCAGAATGGAGAAAGCCCCATTGCATTCTCAAACAATCAGAATGGAGAAAGCCCCATTACATTCTCACACAATCAGAATGGAGAAAGTCCCATTTACAAGTTATTTCACAGTAGAGGGTGGCCTGGTCTACCAGCCAGGAGGGTGGCCTGGTCTACTTACTCCGACTAGCCAGGAGGGTGGCCTGGTCTACTTACTCCGACTAGCCAGGAGGGTGGCCTGGTCTACTTACTCCGACTAGCCAGGAGGGTGGCCTGGTCTACTTACTCCGACTAGCCAGGAGGGTGGCCTGGTCTACTTACTCCGACTAGCCAGGAGGGTGGCCTGGTCTACTTACTCCAACTAGCCAGGAGGGTGGCCTGGTCTACTTACTCCAACTAGCCAGGAGGGTGGCCTGGTCTACTTACTCCGACTAGCCAGGAGGGTGGCCTGGTCTACTTACTCCGACTAGCCAGGAGGGTGGCCTGGTCTACTTACTCCAACTAGCCAGGAGGGTGGCCTGGTCTACTTACTCCAACTAGCCAGGAGGGTGGCCTGGTCTACTTACTCCGACTAGCCAGGAGGGTGGCCTGGTCTACTTACTCCGACTAGCCAGGAGGGTGGCCTGGTCTACTTACTCCAACTAGCCAGGAGGGTGGCCTGGTCTACTTACTCCAACTAGCCAGGAGGGTGGCCTGGTCTACTTACTCCGACTAGCCAGGAGGGTGGCCTGGTCTACTTACTCCAACTAGCCAGGAGGGTGGCCTGGTCTACTTACTCCGACTAGCCAGGAGGGTGGCCTGGTCTACTTACTCCGACTAGCCAGGAGGGTGGCCTGGTCTACTTACTCCGACTAGCCAGGAGGGTGGCCTGGTCTACTTACTCTGACTAGCCAGGAGGGTGGCCTGGTCTACTTACTCCGACTAGCCAGGAGGGTGGCCTGGTCTACTTACTCCGACTAGCCAGGAGGGTGGCCTGGTCTACTTACTCCGACTAGCCAGGAGGGTGGCCTGGTCTACTTACTCCGACTAGCCAGGAGGGCGTCCAGCGACTCAGCCCACTTATCCAGTTCCTCCCGGCTGAACTGGACCTTGCTGTGGCCCACCTGACTCCATTGGCGAAGGAACGGGAGGCGGGACCGCTGCTCTTTAACACTGGAGAGGAAGAGACAGGGGAGAGAGGGGAGAGAGGGAGAGACATGAAGGGGGAGAGAGGGAGAGACATGAAGGGGGAGAGAGGGAGAGACATGGAGATAGGGAGATAGGGAGAGACATGGAGAGACAGGGGAGATAGGGAGAGACATGGAGAGAGGGGGAGACAGGGAGAGACATGGAGAGAGGGGGAGACAGGGAGAGACATGGAGAGAGGGGGAGACAGGGAGAAACATGGAGAGAGGGGGAGACAGGGAGAAACATGGAGAGAGGGGGAGACAGGGAGAAACATGGAAAGAGGGGAGACAGGGAGAGACATGGAGAGAGGGGGAGACAGGGAAAGAGAATGAGAGAGAGGGAAAGAGAGAAAGGAGGGGTAAGGAGACAGGGGGAGACAGGGAAAGGGAGAGACAATGAGAAGTAGAGAGAGACAGGGAGAGCGAGAGAGACAGGGAGAGAGGGGGGGTAAGGAGAGAGGGGGAGACAAGGACAGAGAGATGAGGACAGACAGAGAGATGAGGACAGACAGAGAGACAAGGCGATGGATGACAAGATAAGAGTATGTTTTGGTGTGGTTGGATCTGATTCCATGACGACACCACCCTCATTTCCACAACTGGTTGGCTCAGTATCATTACAACCTCAAGGGTGGCATTCTTCCAAACGGAACTTCTTACTGTACATCCCAAATGGCACCCTATTCCCTATGTCGTTCCAGACAGGCACCCTGTTCCCTATGTCGTTCCAGACGGCACCCTATTCCCTATGTCGTTTCCTCTTTGAAAGAAACCTCGTCCCCATGCTATTGGCCACAGTGGAGGAAATGTACGGAGCGATTGCTAAGACAGTTACTGAATACCAATGAAGTGACGAGGATATTTTAGTATATCCGTGTGACATCAGCGTTGAAGATCAAAACATCCCCCCCCCCCCCAAACGGACTTTGGATGACCATCGGAATGCAATGCCCAGGCACATTGATGAGCTTACCGGTCTTTCTGCTCTGGGTTAAACAGGTTGGAGTGTGACGAATGGGGACTCTGAAAATAGAGACACGATTAGTTTATTTCCAAATTTAAATCATCGGCATGTGTCACACACTAACAGGCAGGCAGCACACACACACACACACACACACACACACACACACACACACACACACACACACACACCTCAGCGGTATGACCTTGGTTTTAGGCCCAATCGTAATATATAATTTAAGGAAGTTCTGTTTGAGCAATATTTTTCCGTCATCGTCGCCATAAGAAAACAACGTTGCCTCCGGGAAAGACTGTGGTTGAACTCAATGTGTGTGCCAATAGGAGAAGGACTTGTCACCACCAAACTTGGTATTCATTGCTTTTGCCATTTAGCAGATCAGATGCTATTATACAAAGGATAAAATTATGGATTTTAAGAGTGCTTAATGAGTTACGCATAATCTCAATCAAATTTTGAATATATGACTAAAAATGTAAATGTGATTGAATATGAAATCCTTAATTATGTCTTACTTTGACTTTTGATACTTAAGTATATTTAAAACCAAATATTTTTAGACTTTTATTCAAGTAGTATTTTACTGGGTGACTTTCACTTTTACTTGAGTAACTTTCTATTAAGGTATCTTTACTTTTACTCAAGTATGACAATTGGGTAGTTTTTCCACCACTGGGTGCAGGACACTACAGGGGGTGCAGGACACTACAGGGGGTGCAGGACACTACAGGGGACTAGAACTTATGTAGAACTAATCTAGAACTGATCTAGAACTAATGTAGAACTAAGCTAGAACTAAAGTAGTCAAAAGTCATCACACACACAAGCTATTCATTCCCACACATCCAGCCTAACACATCCAATACCAAACACACTGTCAGAGACCACTCCTCTAGTGACCCTGACCTCCCACGTCACTCTTTACCTGCCCAAACAGGCTCTTCAGATGTAGCTTGGCTGCTGACAGCTTGGCTCTGGCGTGGGACCGTTGCTGTGACTTGAAGGAAAAGGGGCTGGAGTCAAAGGTTGAGTACGAGGGAGAGGGCGGAGGCCGGTCGTGCCTGCCCACGCTCTCTGTGCTGCTACCCGAAGTCGCCGGCGCCAACTGGCCGTCACTGTACGCCCTGCATCCTTCGCTGAGGTTCACCACTCTCAGATGACCCTTACCCTCTGGCCTCCCCAGTTCTGTGACGTTCTCCACGCTGACGCTGTGCTCCTTGCCCAGCTCCCCCCTCCTCGGTGTCCTCCCAGGGCTGGCCTCAGGCTCCAGGATGATGGGCGTGGGGGGGAGAGAGGTGGTTCGCCCATCCAGTGTGTCCTCTCCCAGGTGTGGGGTGTAGGTGCCTGACTCCCCGTCCCGGCTGTGGTAGTTCTGGTCCTTAAGCTCCACCTTCTTCCACGGCAGGAAGTCCATATTCAATAGGGACCCCTCGGAGCTGAACCGACGCATGATGGCAGCGCCGCCGGATGGAGGGAAGGAGGGATATAGGTGCAGGTAGGGAACCACAGAAGGGAAGCCAAGCGGGTATGGGAAATGGAAGAGAGAGAGAGACAGAGAGAGACAGAGAGAGAGAGCGACACAGAGAGACAGAGAGAGCGACAGAGACAGAGAGACAGAGACAGAGACAGAGAGAGAGAGAGAGAGCGACACAGAGAGAGAGACAGAGAGAGCAACAGAGAGAGAGACAGAGACAGAGAGAGAGAGAGGAGAGACACTGGAGGAAAGACTGCAGCAAAGAACAGTGTTTAAAAGAAAACAGAGACGGGAGGAAGATCAAATCGGACAATCACAGAAAATGTAGAAATTCATCAGGGTCTACCGTTTCATATCATTGGTACACTTTTACAGAGTTAAGGTACACTTTTACAGAGTTATGTCTGCAAGCTGCTGAGTCAAAGCCAGCCACTCTGACATGCTCACAAGTCTGTACAGCTACAGGTAGAAACACAGGGCCGAATCCCAAAAGCTACCCTATTCCCTAAAATAGTGTTCTACTTTTGAACAGAGATCATGAGTATGTATGATCAGGAGTACCATGTCCGTTGCTGTCGTTGCCCCCCCTCCCGTGATATTCACGTGACATATTGAAAGCACCTATTAGTTTTCAACTGAAATGAAAAGACCTCAACATAAATGTGTTGGCCCCTTGGCTGCAATAATTAGATACACTGTAGCCGTCTACTGATGCGTGTTCAGATTTGTACTGATTTGAGTGCATCGTCTCCCTCCAACTTGACCCACATCTAAATGACATACAGTATTGTGACAAAAGATCACGTGTGAGTGAGACTGATTTTATTTAAACAGCAACATGTTTTCAACATTGTGTATTAAAGTAATAACTCTCAAATCAAATTGTATTGGGTCACATACACGTGTTTAGCAGATGTTATTGCGGTAACATCTGCTAAACATTCCGTGTTTATCTTGGGTATAAATAAAATCTTTAAAACCTGGGCTGCCGATAAGGCATTACATGAGTGTCAGGTAGCCTAGCGGTTAGAGCATTGGGCAGTCACCAAAAAGTCGCGAGTTCGAATACCCGAACCCACAAGGGTTGTGGGGGAGGGGGGAGTCTGTCGATATGCCCTGGAGCAAGGCATCTACCATCATTTGCTCCAGAGGTACTGTACTATGGCTGACTGACTCTGTAAAGCTAAATTTCACTGCACCTATCCAGTGTATGTAACATAACTGTTGACTACTGCTGCTGACTATTTTACACAGAAGTCGTATCTCTATCTCAATCCCACCGGAAGGGGAGTTTATTAATTCCCTCTTGTAAACACTACAGTGTAAACAAACAAAAAAAGATCCGGGGGGGTAAAATGTATTACCTCGATGTCCTGCGGTTACTCTGCCACCTGTGCTTTCATGACTTCGGCTCCAAAGGGTTCTCTGTCCCGGGAAGTAAGTCCTCTGTTTGAACCATATGTTAAGTCTCAGTTCGATTACGTTTGGTTTAGCTTGAGCGTCTCACTTGTGATTTCGGAGCGTTGCCAGGGGTGTATTCACTAGAAACCAAACGGAAGAAAATGGAACGAAAAGGGGAAGGACCTTCCTAAATGTGCCTATTGAGAAACTCCCGTTTCCCGTTTGGAATAAACGATTTTCGTTCCAAAACGTTTTGGACTAATCATTACACCCCTGGCAAGAAGCGGATTCGCGGACGCCCACTCTCTCTCTCCCTCCACCAAGTACTCTCAATCGTTAACAGTGTCCTGACGCTCCATGTGTTACCGAATAGCTGCAAATAAATAACAAGCGGACCGACACACGAAGGAAATTACTAGCACCGAGAAAGTTTCTCTACCTCAAACTTCACACGCAGAGCTGTTTTGTAATTATTTCACACGTGAATGACCCAGAAGCGCCTCTTGTCTGTGTCGCCACCAAAAACTCCGTCTCAGTTTGCCGTTGTCACTTGGAGCATAATTGTAGGTGTGTCCAGGAAAACCGCAATAAACCACTTAGGAGGAACTCACTGGGGTGGGCTTGCTATGGGTGGAATCATTAGCTATGTTTCCGGGTAACTTGTCCAGTGATTTTTTTTTTGTTGTTGTCGACATTTAGAAAGTTTGCATAGAAAATAGATGCAACAATAGCCTGCTAGGGTGCGGTTCCATTAACAGCTGAAATGTGTACCTTTTTGGACAAATTCACATAGAAATGTGGGTTATAGATCTGTCATTCTCATTGAAATCAAATCTAAGAAATGGTAGATCTGTTCTATGGTCGTCTGTAGCGCACAATCTATTGCTGCAATGCCTGTAATGCTTTCAAAGACATTCCTGATTGAGTAATGCAATTATCCAGCAGACATACTCAGGCATACACCACTCAAGAGCATGATAACTACACAGATATCATGTTCATCCCACTACATGCCAATTCTCTGCTACAATCAGTATTCCGCTATCCCTGAGTTCCCTGGCCCTAAACCAACCATGAGAGAGAGAGAGAGAGAGAGAGAGAGAGAGAGAGAGAGAGAGAGAGGGAGGAGAAAAGAGATGGGTGGTGGACTAGACTACTCTGATAGTGTCTATTCAACAGCACATCTCTGATAGTGTCTATTCAATAGTACATCTCTGGTAGTGTCTATTCAACAGCACATCTCTGATAGTGTCTATTCAACAGCACATCTCTGGTAGTGTCTATTCAACAGCACATATCTGGTAGTGTCTATTCAACAGCACATCTCTGATAGTGTCTATTCAACAGCACATCTCTGATAGTGTCTATTCAACAGCACATCTCTGATAGTGTCTATTCAACAGCACATCTCTGATAGTGTCTATTCAACAGCACATCTCTGGTAGTGTCTATTCAACAGCACATCTCTGGTAGTGTCTATTCAACAGCACATCTCTGGTAGTGTCTATTCAACAGCCCATCTCTGGTAGTGTCTATTCAACAGCACATCTCTGATAGTGTCTATTCAACAGCACATCTCTGATAGTGTCTATTCAACAGCACATCTCTGATAGTGTCTATTCAACAGCACATCTCTGATAGTGTCTATTCAACAGCACATCTCTGATAGTGTCTATTCAACAGCACATCTCTGGTAGTGTCTATTCAACAGCACATCTCTGGTAGTGTCTATTCAACAGCACATCTCTGATAGTGTCTATTCAACAGCACATCTCTGGTAGTGTCTATTCAACAGCACATCTCTGGTAGTGTCTATTCAACAGCACATCTCTGGTAGTGTCTATTCAACAGCACATCTCTGATAGTGTCTATTCAACAGCACATCTCTGATAGTGTCTATTCAACAGCACATCTCTGATAGTGTCTATTCAACAGTACATCTCTGATAGTGTCTATTCAACAGCACATCTCTGATAGTGTCTATTCAACAGCA
Source organism: Oncorhynchus mykiss (assembly GCF_057628025.1). Classification (NCBI taxonomy): domain Eukaryota; kingdom Metazoa; phylum Chordata; class Actinopteri; order Salmoniformes; family Salmonidae; genus Oncorhynchus; species Oncorhynchus mykiss. The sequence continues at coordinate 8,255,988 of NC_143051.1, read as the reverse complement.
CATATCTGATAGTGTCTATTCAACAGCACATCTCTGATAGTGTCTATTCAACAGCACATATCTGGTAGTGTCTATTCAACAGCACATCTCTGATAGTGTCTATTCAACAGCACATATCTGGTAGTGTCTATTCAACAGCACATCTCTGGTAGTGTCCATTCAACAGCACATCTCTGGTAGTGTCTATTCAACAGCCCATCTCTGGTAGTGTCTATTCAACAGCACATATCTGGTAGTGTCTATTCAACAGCCCATCTCTGATAGTGTCTATTCAACAGCCCATCTCTGATAGTGTCTATTCAACAGCACATCTCTGGTAGTGTCTATTCAACAGCACATATCTGGTAGTGTCCATTCAACAGCACATCTCTGATAGTGTCTATTCAACAGCACATCTCTGGTAGTGTCTATTCAACAGCACATATCTGGTAGTGTCCATTCAACAGCACATCTCTGATAGTGTCTATTCAACAGCACATCTCTGGTAGTGTCTATTCAACAGCACATCTCTGATAGTGTCTATTCAACAGCACATATCTGGTAGTGTCCATTCAACAGCACATCTCTGATAGTGTCTATTCAACAGCACATATCTGGTAGTGTCTATTCAACAGCACATCTCTGGTAGTGTCTATTCAACAGCACATCTCTGGTAGTGTCTATCCAACAGTTCAGTGAGCTCAACGCTGATGCTCCTTATCCAACTACCACCCTAGACAAATTAATTATTTCACATAATATAATTCAAGGTAATGTAAATATTTAAACCATCTTCGAAGGGGGGAAAAATGGAGTTGCATAATCATTGTGTTGTGTGCATATCTGAGGTTCTGTGGCAGGTGGATGAGCAGAGGGAGCCACAGGAGGTAGCTACCCTCTCTGAGAGTCTTTCAACATCGACAACACAGGCAACACGACAGTGTTCATAACTGTTTCCAAGTCTACAATCACTGTACTTGGGGGTTTACGTTTCCAAAGCAGACAGGCTTTTGAAGTTACAGAGTGTGGTGAACTTGACATGTATAGAGATGGCGTTCCCTCTAGTGGTAGACTGGCCACTCTACACACTGAAATCGTGATGTCAGAGGGCGCTTTTGTCGTTTGGAGGAGGTCTGTTCTGCATCGTTATGCTTGCCTTTGTTGTTATCATTGAGGCTGAACCGGATAGTGTGTGTAGTTAAAATGACATCAAGATCATCACGTGGATTTAACCTAGCAAACTAGCTAGATATTGTTGATTTACTGCTGCTCTTTAATTATTTGTTACTTTATTTCTTATTTTTTGGGGGGTGGGGGGGGTTTGTTAAAACTGCATTGTTGGCTAAGAGCTTGTAAGGTAGCATTTCACTGTAAGGTCTACCTACACCTGTTGTATTCGGTGCATGTGACAAATACAATTTGATTTGATAGTTTAGTGACCTATCTTCCTCTGAGTGTTTTGCGTTGTTAGCTTGTCAGCTAGCTTAGCGTTTGTTATCTTCATTAGCTTGTCAACTAGCTTAGCGTTTGTTATCTTCATTAGCTTGTCAACTAGCTTAGCGTTTGTTATCTTCATTAGCTTGTCAACTAGCTTAGCGTTCATTTGTTATCTTCATTAGCTTGTCAGCTAGCGAGTATTAGCTAGCTAAGTGGCTTGCTAGTTCAAATGAAGCATAAATGACAAACTTTTTACAAACTTTTATTCGTCATGAACATTACAAGTCAAAAGGGATTTCCCTCCACAAATTAACAACCGAAAATAAGGTAGAACTCTGTAATTATACATAAATAATTATACATGAAGAAAAAAACACCAATGATATTAGGCAAAGCTAAGCAAATGTATAAAAACAATTCCAGTTGCCTACTCACATGTTGTTCAATATTTACCTAGATGGGTAGGCATGTAACCTAATTCAAGGATATTAGCTGAATTTCTAATTATAGAGAATTATCATTTAATTTCCATAGTGAATTATTGTAATGTTTGTTTATGTGGCAATTAAGCCCATAAGGGATGAATTGACAATTTGACACAAAAATAAAATGTTATTAACTAATTAATTTTAAATTCAGAATAAATATAAAATGGAAGGACATTTGTCTATAATGTTGTCATGTTAATATCATAACTTTTCTGATAAAGTTCAGAACATCTAGGTTAAAAAGGTTATTACATTTAGTTAATGTCTGTCACTGTCTCTCCACCCCGGTGAAGATAGAGTCCCTGGTTTCCATGGCCACCCAGAGTTTCTGCCAGAAGATCCCGGTGTGCTCCCCAGCTCTGAGCCAGATCAGGTAGGTCGGTTTCTTCAGCTGCCTCCTCATGCGGTGGTAAGAAGAGAGCTGCTGGTCTGGGATCTCTTCCAGGAACACGACTCCGGGGTGCTGGCCTTCTAGGCAGAGTTGCAAAGAAAAAAACATATCTCAGACTGGCTAATAAAAGATTAAGATGGGCAAAATTACACAGACACAGGACAGAGGAACTCTGCCTAGAAGGCCAGCTTCCCGGAGTCGCCTCTTCACTGTTGACCTTGAGACTGGTGTTTTGCAGGTACTATTTAATGAAGCTGCCAGTTGAGGACTTGTGAGGTGTCTGTTTCTCAAACTAGACACTCTAATGTACTTGTCCTCTTGCTCAGTTGGGCCTCCCACTCCTCTTTCTATTCTGGTTAGAGCCAGTTTTGCTCTGTTCTGTGAAGGGAGTAGTACACAACGTTGTACAAGATCTACAGTTTCTTGGCAATTTCTCGCATGGAATAGCCTTAATTTCTCAGAATAAGAATAGACTGACGTGTTTCAGAAGAAAGTACTTTGTTTCTGTCCATTTTGAGCCTGTAATCGAACCCACAAATGCTGATGCTCCAGATACTCAACTAGTCTAAAGGCCAGTTTTATTGCTTCTTTAATCAGAACAGCAGTTTTCAGCTGTGCTAACATAATTACAAAAGGGTTTTCTAATGATCAATTAGTCTTTTAAAATGATAAACTTGGATTAGCTAACACAACGAGCCATTGGAACACAGGAGTGATGGTTGCTGGTAATGGGCCTCTGTATGCCTATGTAGATATTCTATTAAAAATCAGCTGTTTCCAGCTACAATAGTCACTTGCAACATTAACAATGTCTACACTATATTTCTGATCAATTTGATGTTATTTTAATGGAGAAAAAAATGTGTTTTTCTTTTTAAAAACAAGGACATTTCTAAGTTTGACCCCAAACTTTTGAACGCTAGTGTATGTGTGAAGGGATTTTATTTGCAGCTAGAGTGAGGGTTGTAAGGTTGACCAATCTCTCAATTTCCCCATTTTCCATACTGGTAATTTGATTGTCAATAAAAGCCAAACTGTTGAGTGATTGTAAACTTGTAAAGGTCTTCTTTATTGATTGGGTTCAGCTTATTTCCATTCAACTGCAGGGTCTCTATTGAAAGCACAATTCAAAGTTTTTTCATTCATTTTTTTTCCCTACTGTATTATTGACTGTATGTTTTGTTTATTCCATGTGTAACTCTGTATTGTTGTATGTGTCGAACTGCTTTGCTTTATCTTGGCCAGGTCACAGTTGTAAATGAGAACTTGTTCTCAACTAGCCTACCTGGTTAAATAAAGGTGTTCTCAACTAGCCTACCTGGTTAAATAAAGGTGAAATAAAAATAAATAAATGTCTTTCCTTCAAATCCTGGAAGACACATCTTATAGTGGTAAAGGACGAGTTGTATGAGTCCTGTTAGAATGGTAACATCTGAGCAATCCAGAGTATTGACGTTATTGAAACTGAGATCCAAGAAATGTAGAGTTGGGAGATTCCTCATGGCATTTGTTACAGAGTAAAGCTTGTTGTGGCTTAGTCTTAGATTTATCAGCTGCTTAATGGATCTGAATGACGACTCAAGACAGCTCAGACATATTGTCTGATAAATCAAGCTTGGTTTGGGGGTTGACTGCAGCAAATCCTCAGATACAAAACTGATGTAATTTTTTTTTCGGTCGAAGTACACTCGGAGTAGATATGTGACAGGCAATATTGCCCACTTTTATAGCAAAGGATGTCTTTCTCCCTAAATTAGAAAAAGTGCCCGAGATGTTAACGAAGAATTGGTGAAGCTTTGGAGTACCATACTCATATCGTCAAAAGATATCTGGACGCCACTCTGGTCTAGCAAGGATATGTCACCCAGAAAAGACTGCCAACATCCCATTCCATGCTTCCATTTTGGCCACAGTAGGAGAGGTTTAAATTCTGAAGGTTAGGACGAACATCTGCTGTGATGCCTGGAACCTTTCCAATGGATTCTGGGATACATCCAGCAGCCTCAGGCCTACGGACATGTTTGATATTTTCCTTAATTCCAACGAGGTAAATTTGTTCTTACAACTCCTCCTCCTCCTTCCAATTTGGTAAAATATAAGAGGGGTTGAACATCCTTTCGATCAGGTACTTTGTTGTTGGTTCAAGTTCACTACATGTCGATCCAGAGAGAGGCAGGAGAGGATGACCCAATAGTTGTGATTAGGTTGTCATCCAGGTGTAGCGCTGAGAGGTTGTCCCTGAAACACGTGGACTGAGATGGTGGTGAGTTGGTTATAGCCCAGGTCTGGCCTTTGCAGGGCCACATGGTGTAGAAAAGCTCTGTCTTCAACATGACAAATCACATTAGAGCAGTGGTTCCCAAACGTTTTATAGTCCCGAAGCCCTTCAAACATTCAACCTACAGCTGTACCCCTTCAAACATTCAACCTCCAGCTGTACCCCCTCTAGCACCAGGGTCAGCGCACTCTCAAATGTTTTTTTTTCTTCTCCCATCATTGTTAGTCTGCCACACACACACTATACAACACATTTATTAAACATAAGAATGAGTGTGAGTTTTTGTTGCAACCCGGCTCTTGGAAAGTGACAAAGAACTCTTATAGGACCAGAGCACAAATAATAATATAATAATAATAATCAATACTTTTGCTCTTAATTTAACCATCTTACATATAAATCCTTATTTTTTCATTGGAGAGAGTCTCAGTCTCATATCATTTTCCACACACAGTCTGTGCCTGTATTTAGTTTTCGAATAACAAATTAAGTTGTTTGTGTCATCCGTTTCGGGAAAGTACCTGTGTAAATACGCACCCAGCTCACTCAGGTACTTCGCTATATCACAATTTGACATTGTCCGTAAACTTGAATTAATTTGCACACCAAAAAATCATGTTAATTATTTGACTAGGCTACTTGTATTTGACATTGTGTTGTCATTTCGCTGAACACTAGATGGTTTAATTGTATTTTTTGGCAGTGAAACGAGGCTACTCAGGCGAGAAAAAAACCTCACCCAAATGTATAGCCCCGTTGGAAAATATAAATGTACTGTTTGAAAATGTGAAGGAAAAAAAAGATATATATATAAAAAAAAAAAATGTGAATCACATTTTTATTTGCGTACCCCCGACAGCATTGCGCACCTGCCTTAGGCTATAATTATAAGAGTTACAGTATAAGGCTATTTTTTGCACCTGAGCAAAACATGCAAACTTAAAATAGCTTGTCTATCCTGTATTGGTGGTGTTGATGTCAACTTAATGGTTGACTGTAAGAAGGTCATTCACCTAATCATTACTTAAAACGTTTGCCTAATGATAATAATACGTTACGAATATTTGGTTCAAATGGAGTAGAGGAACGTAGAAAAATTAGATCCATGTTTCGCAAAATTGTTCCATTCCAAGCCCAGCACACCTGATTCAACTCATCGACGGTTTGCTAATTCGTTTGGTGGAATCACGTGTGCTTGAACTTGAATTCACCAAATACTGTATGAAACGAGAAACGAGAAAAGAGATAAGAGAAAGAAAACATCTTCAGGGCAAATACGCTCAGAGAAAACACGGGCTGAAACAGGTACAAAATAGCTAATAGCTAATAGACGAAGCATACGCAGAAAAGTACCTCATAGTTACTGTAAAATATGGTGGTGGATCTTTGATGTCACGGGACTATTTTTGCTTACCTTTGCCATTGTTAAGGTCAACGGCATCATGAACGTTACCAAGTTCCCTGGACATTTCAGGCAAAAACATGGTTGCCTTTGCTAGCAGGCTGAAACAACAACAACATAACAATAAACTGCATTGTCTAAAGAAGATTCAGTCCCTTATACAAATGACCAAATGTACAGAAGGAATAGATTTACCCGTTTTCAATCATAGGGAAATATCAAACAGCCATGTACTATGGCGCTCACATCGTCTCAACTCCCCATTTAGCACATCTGAAACGTTTTAATTTGTGAAAGATAGATATCGAGGTTGTAATTGTCACGGATCCCTCTGGAACATTCATTACGCACGCCTGTCCCCTATTTCCGCTGATTAGTATTTGTATAAGTGGGCCCTTTGGTTTCCATTGGGCTGTCGATTATTGTTACAATGTCCGTTGGTGCGTGTGAGTACCTGTGCTGTGTTGTTTTTTATCTTTCGTGCCCTTGTGGATTGTGCAGATCATTACGGGGTCTGGTCCCGTGTGGTATCATTGCGCAGATTATTACGGGGTCTAGTCCCGTGTGGTATCATTGTGCGCGTGTGTTATTTATTCAAGGTACTCCTCACTCTTTTGTTTTGGGATTCTACCCTGTGTTTTTGTTACGTGTTTGTTTGGTCTTCGCCCCCGTGCTTTTACACGGCACGCCGTAGTTTGGGGCTTAATAAAAAAACTATTACGCATTCCTGTGCCTGTCTCCCGAATCCGTTCATACCAACATGACAGTAATAAATATTGCCTGCCACATATCTACCTGGAACACACTTCAACTGCAGTAGAGCCTGCTACAGATCGACATGGAACACACTTTAACTGCAGTAGAGCCTGCTACAGATCTACATGGAACACACTTCAACTGCAGTAGAGCCTGCTACAGATCGACATGGAACACACTTTAACTGCAGTAGAGCCTGCTACAGATCTACCTGGAACACACTTTAACTGCAGTAGAGCCTGCTACAGATCTACCTGGAACACACTTCAACTGCAGTAGAGCCTGCTACAGATCTACCTGGAACACACTTCAACTGCAGTAGAGCCTGCTACAGATCTACCTGGAACACACTTCAACTGCAGTAGAGCCTGCTACAGATCTACATGGAACACACTTCAACTGCAGTAGAGCCTGCTACAGATCGACATGGAACACACATGTCTGTCAGATAATGGTCCTATGTCTGTCAGATAATGGTCCTATGTCTGTCAGATAATGGTCCTATGTCTGTCAGATAATGGTCCTATGTCTGTCAGATAATGGTCCTATGTCTGTCAGATAATGGTCCTATGTCTGTCAGATAATGGTCCTATGTCGGTCAGATAATGGTCCTATGTCTGTCAGATAATGGTCCTATGTCTGTCAGATAATGGTCCTATGTCTGTCAGATAATGGTCCTATGTCATGTCTGTCAGATAATGGTCCTATGTCATGTCTGTCAGATAATGGTCCTATGTCGGTCAGATAATGGTCCTATGTCGGTCAGATAATGGTCCTATGTCTGTCAGATAATGGTCCTATGTCGGTCAGATAATGGTCCTATGTCTGTCAGATAATGGTCCTATGTCTGTCAGATAATGGTCCTATGTCTGTCAGATAATGGTCCTATGTCTGTCAGATAATCTTATCATGTCATCATTCTGAACTGTTGTAACCTCATGCATCTGCAAAAAACCCAGCCTTGCTCATGATTCTGTAGGACACCCATTGGTTTAATAATCATTTATTTACTAGCTAACTAAATAATAACACAGAATAAACATACACCCCTTACAGGAGACAAAGGTCCCTAGTGGACTGACAAAATATGATGGCTTGTTGAGAGAGAGAGAGAGAGAGAGAGAGAGAGAGAGAGAACACTTGGATACGCTTGGAAACTACTCTCACAGGAATCATAATACTTTGCACACCAACTATTTGGAATAATAAATCATGAATGCATTTACTTCTGAGTGCCCTTGTTCACAGTCTATCTCTGTCAGAACCAGGTCTTCTTAGGAAGGAGTTGGTTTGGCCTTTCAGCAGCACGCCTGTAAGGGTCCGGACCTCCCTCTTCTACTGTTGTTCACTCTGGGAGACAGCCAGCCGTGTCGACGATTCCCATTGGGGATGCTAGTCAGAGAATACAGTGATTTGAGACTCGTTGTCGGATGGGATGGTTTAGACCAGAGCCCTATTCCCTATATAGTGCACTACTTTAGACCAGAGCCCTATTCCCTATATAGTGCACTACTTTAGACCAGAGCCCTATTCCCTATATAGTGCACTACTTTAGACCAGAGCCCTATTCCCTATATAGTGCACTACTTTAGACCAGAGCCCTATTCCATACATAGTGCACTACTTTAGACCAGAGCCCTATTCCCTACATAGTGCACTACTTTAGACCAGAGCCCTATTCCATACATAGTCCACTACTTTAGACCAGAGCCCTATTCCCTACATAGTGCACTACTTTAGACCAGAGCCCTATTCCATACATAGTGCATTAATTTAGACCAGAGCCCTATTCCCTAAATAGTGCACTACTTTAGACCAGAGTCCTATTCCATACATAGTGCACTACTTTAGACCAGAGCCCTATTCCCTACATAGTGCACTACTTTAGACCAGAGCCCTATTCCATACATAGTGCACTACTTTAGACCAGAGCCCTATTGTCAGGTGCGTGAATGAGGACCCAAAAGCGAATTAACAAAACAGAGTTTCTTTAATGACGAAACACACGTAGGCTCAGATGGACAGGCAGATTCCGACAGGACAGGACAAGGTTGCAGCAAACACGACAATAGTCTGGTTCAGGCATGAGAAACACAAACAAGAATCCGACAAAGACAGAAGCAGAAACAGAGAGAGATATAGGGACCTAATCAGAGGGAAAAAGGGAACAGGTGGGAAAAGGGGTGACGAGGTAGTTAGGAGGAGACAAGGAACAGCTGGGGGAAAGAGGGGGAGAAAAGGTAACCTAATAACGACCAGCAGAGGGAGACAGGGTGAAGGGAAAGGACAGAAACAAGACACAACATGACAATACATGACAGTACCCCCCCACTCACCGAGCGCCTCCTGGCGCACTCGAGGAGGAAACCTGGCGGCAACGGAGGAAATCATCGATCAGCGCACGGTCCAGCACGTCCCGAGAGGGAACCCAACTCCTCTCCTCAGGACCTACCCCTCCCAATCTACTAGGTACTGATGACCACGGCCCCGAGGACGCATGTCCAAAATCCTACGGACCCTGTAGATGGGTGCGCCCTCGACAAGGATGGGGGGGGGGGGGGAGACAAGCGGGGGCGCGAAGAACGGGCTTGACACAGGAGACATGGAAGACCGGGTGGACGCGACGAAGATATCGCGGAAGAAGAAGTCGAACTGCGACAGGATTAATGATCTGAGCAATACGGAACGGACCAATGAACCGCGGGGTCAACTTGCGAGAAGCGGTCTTAAGGGGAAGGTTCTGAGTGGAGAGCCAAACTCTCTGACCGCGACAATATCTAGGACTCTTAGTTCTACGCTTATTAGCAGCCCTCACAGTCTGCGCCCTATAACGGCAAAGTGCAGACCTGACCCTCTTCCAGGTGCGCTCGCAACGTTGGACAAAAGCCTGAGCGGAGGGGACGCTGGACTCGGCGAACTGAGATGAGAACAGCGGAGGCTGGTACCCGAGGCTACTCTGAAAAGGAGATAGCCCGGTCGCAGACGAAGGAAGCGAGTTGTGGGCGTATTCTGCCCAGGGGAGCTGTTCTGACCAAGACGCAGGGTTGCGAAAAGAAAGACTGCGTAAGATGCGACCAATAGTCTGATTGGCCCGTTCTGCTTGACCGTTAGACTGGGGGTGAAAGCCGGAAGAGAGACTGACGGAAGCCCCAATCAAACGGCAAAACTCCCTCCAAAATTGAGACGTGAATTGCGGACCTCTGTCCGAAACGACGTCTGACGGGAGGCCATGAATTCTAAAAACATTCTCGATGATGATTTGTGCCGTCTCTTTAGCAGAAGGAAGCTTAGCAAGGGGAATAAAATGAGCCGCCTTAGAGAACCTGTCGACAACCGTAAGAATAACAGTCTTCCCCGCTGACGAAGGCAGTCCGGTGACAAAATCTAAGGCGATGTGAGACCACGGTCGAGAGGGAATGGGAAGCGGCCTGAGACGGCCGGCAGGAGGGGAGTTACCGGACTTAGTCTGCGCGCAGACCGAACAAGCAGCCACGAAGCGACGCGTGTCATGCTCCCGGGTGGGCCACCAAAAACGCTGGCGAATGGAAGCAAGCGTACCCCGAACGCCAGGATGGCCGGCTAACTTGGCAGAGTGAGCCCACTGAAGAACGGCCAGACGAGTAGGAACGGGAACGAAAAGAAGGTTCCTAGGACAAGCGCGCGGCGACGGATTGTGAGTGAGTGCTTGCTTTACCTGCCTCTCAATTCCCCAGACAGTCAACCCGACAACACGCCCCTCAGGGAGAATCCCCTCGGGGTCAGTGGAGGCTACTGAAGAACTGAAGAGACGAGATAAAGCATCAGGCTTGGTGTTCTTAGAGCCCGGACGATAAGAAATCACGAACTCGAAACGAGCGAAAAACAGCGCCCAGCGCGCCTGACGCGCATTAAGTCGTTTGGCAGAACGGATGTACTCAAGGTTCCTATGGTCAGTCCAAACGACAAAAGGAACGGTCGCCCCCTCCAACCACTGTCGCCATTCGCCTAGGGCTAAGCGGATGGCGAGCAGTTCGCGGTTTCCCACATCATAGTTACGTTCCGACGGCGACAGGCGATGAGAAAAATACGCGCAAGGGTGGACCTTGTCGTCAGAGAGGGAGCGCTGAGAAAGAATGGCTCCCACGCCCACCTCTGACGCGTCAACCTCGACAACGAACTGTCTAGTGACGTCAGGTGTAACAAGGATAGGTGCGGATGTAAAACGATTCTTGAGGAGATCAAAAGCTCCCTGGGCGGAAACGGACCACTTAAAGCACGTCTTGACAGAAGTAAGGGCTGTGAGAGGAGCTGCCACCTGACCGAAATTACGGATGAAACGACGATAGAAGTTCGCGAAGCCGAGAAAGCGCTGCAGCTCGACGCGTGACTTAGGGACGGCCAATCAATGACAGCTTGGACCTTAGCGGGATCCATCTTAATGCCTTCAGCGGAAATAACAGAACCGAGAAATGTGACGGAGGAGGCATGAAAAGAGCACTTCTCAGCCTTCACAAAAAGACAATTCTCTAAAAGGCGCTGGAGGACACGTCGAACGTGCTGAACATGAATCTGGAGTGACGGTGAAAAAATCAGGATATCGTCAAGGTAAACGAAAACAAAGATGTTCAGCATGTCTCTCAGGACATCATTGACTAATGCCTGAAAGACAGCTGGAGCGTTAGCGAGGCCGAAAGGAAGAACCCGGTATTCAAAGTGCCCTAACGGAGTGTTAAACGCCGTCTTCCACTCGTCCCCCTCCCTGATGCGCACGAGATGGTAAGCGTTACGAAGGTCCAACTTAGTGAAAAACCTGGCTCCCTGCAGGATCTCGAAGGCTGAAGACATAAGAGGAAGCGGATAACGATTCTTCACTGTTATGTCATTCAGCCCTCGATAATCTATGCAGGGGCGCAGGGACCCGTCCTTCTTCTTAACAAAAAAAAACCCCGCTCCGGCGGGAGAGGAGGAGGGGACTATGGTACCGGTGGCAAGAGCTACAGACAAATAATCTTCGAGAGCCTTACGTTCGGGAGCCGACAGAGAGTATAGTTTACCCCGGGGGGGAGTGGTTCCCGGAAGGAGATCAATACTACAATCATACGACCGGTGTGGAGGAAGAGAGGTGGCCCTGGACCGACTGAACACCGTGCGCAGATCGTGATATTCCTCCGGCACCCCTGTCAAATCACCAGGCTCCTCCTGTGAAGAAGAGACAGAGGAAACAGGAGGGATAGCAGACATTAAACATTTCACATGACAAGAGACGTTCCAGGAGAGGATAGAATTACTAGACCAATTAATGGAAGGATTATGACAAACTAGCCAGGGATGGCCCAAAACAACAGGTGTAAAAGGTGAACGAAAATTTAAAAAAGAAATGGTTTCACTATGATTACCAGAAACAGTGAGGGTTAAAGGTAGCGTCTCACGCTGAATCCTGGGGAGAGGACTACCATCCAGGGCGAACAAGGCCGTGGACTCCCTTAACTGTCTGAGAGGAATATCATGTTCCCGAGCCCAGGTCTCGTCCATAAAACAGCCCTCCGCCCCAGAGTCTATTAAGGCACTGCAGGAAGCTGACGAACCGGTCCAGCGTAGATGGACCGACAAGGTAGTGCAGGATCTTGAAGGAGAGACAGGAGTAGTGGTGCTCACCAGTAGCCCTCCGCTTACTGATGAGCTCTGGCTTTTACTGGACATGAAGTGACAAAATGACCAGCAGAACCGCAATAGAGACAGAGGCGGTTGGTGATTCTCCGTTCCCTCTCCTTAGTCGAGATGCGGATACCTCCCAGCTGCATAGGCTCAGCACCCGAGCCGGCAGAGGAAGATGGTAGTGATGCGGAGAGGGGGGCAACGGAGAACGCGAGCTCCTTTCCACGAGCTCGGTGACGAAGATCAACCCGTCGCTCAATGCGAATAGCGAGTTCAATCAAGGAATCCACGCTGGAAGGAACCTCCCGGGAGAGAATCTCATCCTTTACCTCTGCGCGGAGACCCTCCAGAAAACGAGCGAGCAAAGCCGGCTCGTTCCAGCCACTGGAGGCAGCAAGAGTGCGAAACTCAATAGAGTAGTCTGTTATGGATCGATTACCTTGACATAGGGAAGACAGGACCCTGGAAGCCTCCTCCCCAAAAACAGATCGATCAAAAACCCGTATCATCTCCTCCTTAAAGTCCTGATACTGGTTAGTACACTCAGCCCTTGCCTCCCAGATTGCCGTGCCCCACTCACGAGCCCGTCCAGTAAGGAGAGATATGACGTAGGCGACACGAGCAGTGCTCCTGGAGTAAGTGTTGGGCTGGAGAGAAAACACAATATCACACTGGGTGAGGAACGAGCGGCATTCAGTGGGCTCCCCAGAGTAACACGGCGGGTTATTGATTCTGGGCTCCGGAGATTCGAAAGCCCTGGAAGTGGCCGGTGGATCGAGGCGGAGATGGTGAACCTGTTCTGTGAGGTTGGAGACTTGGGCGGCCAGGGTCTCAACGGCATGTCGAGCAGCAGACAATTCCTGCTCGTGTCTGCCTAGCATCGCTCCCTGGATCTCGACGGCTGAGTGGAGAGGATCCGAAGTCGCTGGGTCCATTCTTGGTCGGATTCTTCTGTCAGGTGCGTGAATGAGGACCCAAAAGCGAATTAACAAAACAGAGTTTCTTTAATGACGAAACACACGTAGGCTCAGATGGACAGGCAGATTCCGACAGGACAGGACAAGGTTAGATGAACAGGCAGATTCCGACAGGACAGGACAAGGTTGCAGCAAACACGACGATAGTCTGGTTCAGGCATGAGAAACACAAACGAGAATCCGACAAAGACAGAAACAAAAACAGAGAGAGATATAGAGGACTAATCAGAGGGAAAAAGGGAACAGGTGGGAAAAGGGGTGACGAGGTAGTTAGGAGGAGACAAGGAAAAGCTGGGGGAAAGAGGGGGAGAAAAGGTAACCTAATAACGACCAGCAGAGGGAGACAGGGTGAAGGGAAAGGACAGAAACAAGACACAACATGACAATACATGACACCTATTCCCTAAATAGTGCACTACTTCAGACCAGAGCCATATTCCCTATATACTGCACAACTTTAGACCAGAGCCCTATTCCCTAAATAGTGCACTAATTTAGACCAGAGCCCTATTCCCTACATAGTGCACTAATTTAGACCAGAGCCCTATTCCCTACATAGTGCACTAATTTAGACCAGAGCCCTATTCCCTATATAGTGCACTACTTTAGACCAGAGCCCTATTCCCTATATAGTGCACTACTTTAGACCAGAGCCCTATTCCCTATATAGTGCACTACTTTAGACCAGAGCCCTATTCCCTATATAGTGCACTACTTTAGACCAGAGCCCTATTCCCTATATAGTGCACTACTTTAGACCAGAGCCCTATTCCCTATATAGTACACTACTTTAGACCAGAGCCCTATTCCCTGCATAGTGCACTACTTTAGACCAGAGCCCTATTCCCTACATAGTGCACTAATTTAGACCAGAGCCCTATTCCCTACATAGTGCACTAATTTAGACCAGAGCCCTATTCCCTACATAGTGCACTAATTTAGACCAGAGCCCTATTCCCTATATAGTGCACTACTTTAGACCAGAGCCCTATTCCCTACATAGTGCACTAATTTAGACCAGAGGCCTATTCCCTACATAGTGCACTACTTTAGACCAGAGCCCTATTCCCTATATAGTACACTACTTTAGACCAGAGCCCTATTCCCTATATAGTGCACTACTTTAGACCAGAGCCCTATTCTCTATATAGTGCACTACTTTAGACCAGAGCCCTATTCCCTATATAGTACACTACTTTAGACCAGAGCCCTATTCCCTATATAGTACACTACTTTAGACCAGAGCCCTATTCCCTATATAGTACACTACTTTAGACCAGAGCCCTATTCCCTATATAGTGCACTACTTTAGACCAGAGCCCTATTCCCTATCTAGTACACTACTTTAGACCAGAGCCCTATTCCCTATATAGTACACTACTTTAGACCAGAGCCCTATTCCCTATATAGTACACTACTTTAGACCAGAGCCCTATTCCCTATATAGTACACTACTTTAGACCAGAGCCCTATTCCCTATATAGTACACTACTTTAGACCAGAGCCCTATTCCCTATATAGTGCACTACTTTAGACCAGTGCCCTATTCCCTGCATAGTGCACTACTTTAGACCAGAGCACTATTCCCTATATAGTGCACTACTTTAGACCAGAGCCCTATTCCCTACATAGTGCACTACTTTAGACCAGAGCCCTATTCCCTACATAGTGCACTACTTTAGACCAGAGCCCTATTCCCTATATAGTACACTACTTTAGACCAGAGCCCTATTCCCTGCATAGTGCACTACTTTAGACCAGAGCCCTATTCCCTATATAGTGCACTACTTTAGACCAGAGCCCTATGGGCCCTAGTGAACTACAGTTGAAGTCAGAAGTTTACATACACTAAGTTGACTGTTTCTTTAAACTGCTCGGAAAATTCCAGAAAATGATGTCATGTCTTTAGAAGCTTCTGATAGGCTAATTGACATCATTTGAGTCAATTGGAGGCGTACCTGTGGATGCATTTCAAGGCCTACCTTCAAACTCAGTGCCTCTTTGCTTGACATCATGGGAAAATCAAAAGAAAACAGCCCTCAGAAAAAAATTGTAGACCTCCACAAGTCTGGTTCATCCTTGGGAGCAATTTCCAAACACCTGAAGGTACCACGTTAATCTGTACAAACAATAGTACGCAAGTATAAAAACCATGGGACCACGCAGCCGTCATACCGCTCAGGAAGGAGACTCGTTCTGTCTCCTAGAGATGAACGTACTTTGGTGCGAAAAGTGTTGATCAATCCCAGAACAACAGCAAAGGACCTTGTGAAGATGCTGGAGGAAACATCCAGGAAACAAAAGTATCTATATCCACATTAAAACGAGACCTATATCGACACAACCTGAAAGGCCGCTCAGCAAGGAAGAAGCCACTGCTCCAAAACCGCCATAAAAAAGCCAGACTACGGTTTGCAACTGCACATGGGGACAAAGATTGCACTTTTTAGAGAAATGTCCTCTGGTCTGATGAAACAAAAATATAACTGTTTGGCCATAATGACCATCGTTATGTTTGGAGGAAAAAGGGGGATGCTTGCATGCCGAAGAACACCATCCCAACCGTGAAGCACGGGGATGGCAGCATCATGTTGTGGGGGTGCTCTGCTGCGGGAGGGACTTGTGCACATCACAAAATAGATGGCATCATGAGGCAGGAAAATTATGTGGATATATTGAAGCAACATCTCAAGACATCAGTCAGGAAGTTAAAACTTGATCACTAATGAGCCTTCCAAATGGACAATGACCCCCAAGCAAACTTCCAAAGTTGTGGAAAAATGGCTTAAGGACAACAAAGTCAAGGTATTGGAGTGGCCAATACAAAGCGCTGACCTCAATCCTATAGAAAATCTGTGGGCAGAACTGAAAAAGCATGTGCGAGCAAGTAGGCCTACAAAGGAATGGGCCAAAATTCACCCAACTTATTGTGGGAAGCTTGTTGGAGGCTACCTGAAACGTTTGACCCAAGTTAAACAATATAAAGGCAATGCTACCAAATGCTAATTGAGTGTATGTAAGCTTCTGACCCACTGGTAATGTGATGAAAGAAAGAAACGCTGAATTAAATCATTCTCTTTACTATTATTCTGACATTTCACATTCTTTAAATGAAGTGGTGATCCTAAATGACCTAAGACAGGGAATTTTTACTAGGATTAAATGTCAGGAAGGGTGCTATTTTGGACTGAGAGAGGTGACTCATCCAGCTAATGACTCATCCAGCTATGACAACTCACCCCCCCCTTCCTTTCCTTCGTCTACACAGAATTGAACAGGTGTAATAGCCTGTGTTGCTTTAACCTGTCCATGTGTTCACATCAGTGCAGAGGAAGGACAGGGGACAAAGGAGAGGAAGTCGCTGTACACCAACTAACATGCATCCTATGATTAGAGGTGATTCCTTCCACACTCCACACGTATAAGTCACGTGACCTGCTGAAACAGGTGGACGTTGAGCCGCTCATCTCTCTCACCTCAGTTCACTGCTCACTACTATCTGTAGTCTGTTCATGGTAAAGGTGATTGGTGGTCCATAATAGCTTAGAATAAATGGACCAATGAGAGAGGAGGTTGTTTATTCTGAGTGTGAAAATAGAACACATACTGGTTGCCAGGCGACCAAGAGTGCTGGTAATTGTAGAGAGGTAATGGACGTGATGTTCAATGGGGCAGGTGTGTGTACGCGCATGAATAAACACACCCGATATAATCATTTGATAATAAAGTATATTCGTGTATAAATTGTATGTATTCCAATTCCCGAATCAGATTGCTTTACCCTCTCGGGAGATAAAGTGTTAATGAACAGAGTAAAACTGGTCTTCCTATGTTGTTCCAAAATGACATGAGCAAATGTCCTGCAGTGTTGATGTGTATTTTATAACAGTGAGGTGGAATGTGATGCAGCAATCATTGATGAGTTAAATTCAAAAAACAAATATATGAGAGTTGTAACACCACTGCTTCTTATCAAGACCACCGTTCAAATAGCTTATGAACAGACTTTCAACTTTGCCTCAGATTCTACAAAATACCGGCTCATTTTAAAAGAGGACACAAGTGCTCCACACACAAAAAAAAAACATTATTAAAACAACCTATGGGGATTCTCTTCCTGATGGCTGGGCCGTTTCCACCATGGACAGGGTGGCAGGCACCTTCCCCCTCCCTTGCTCCTGGGGCCTTCATAACAGCCTCCCCCTGTCCTCCTCCCTGTGCTCCCCACTCCATCTCTTCCTTCCTTCCACACTCTACCCCTCCCTCTCTCTGATATAGCCTCACTTTCCATCAGCTCCTGGAGAAGGACCAGAGAAGGAGGCCCGACACAGTCAGACCTGACCCCAGGTAAGTGAGGCTGATCCCGGGCCACCACGCATAGACACCCAGCTGACAGCCTGGGTGTCTATGATGAGGAGGTCCCCCTCCCCGAAGGACTCGATCCTGGTGGGGCCGGAGTAACCCACGGACAGACTGACCAGACCAGAGGTCACCATCAGGAGACCAAGGGCCAGAGAGACCTGAAATAGAGAGAGAGAGAGAGGGGACAGAGGGAGAGAGAGAGGAGAGAGAGAGAGAGAGGAGAAACAGAGGGAGAGAGAGGGGGAAGAAACAGAGGGAGAGAGAGAGGGAAGACAGAGAAAAGGAGAGAGAGGGGGAGACAGGGAGGGAGAGAGAGAAAGGTAGAGAGAAAGAGGGGAGAGAGTGAGAGGGAGGGAGAGAGAGAGAAAGGTAGAGAGAGAGAGGAGGGGAGAGAGAGAGGAGGGGAGAGAGAGAGAGAGGAGGGGGGAGAGAGTGAGAGGGAGGGAGAGAGAGAGAGAGAAAGGTAGAGAGAGAGAGAGGAGGGGGGAGAGAGAGAGAGGGACAGAGAGAGAGAGAAAGGTAGAGAGAGAGAGGAGGAGAGAGAGAGAGGAGGGGAGAGAGAGAGGAGGGGAGAGAGAGAGGAGGGGAGAGAGAGAGAGAGGAGGGGAGAGAGAGAGAGGAGGGGAGAGAGAGAAATGTTAATGCAATGAAGAAAAATATAAACACAACATGCAACAATTTCAACGATTTCACAGAGTTTGTCTTGAAAGAAATTAATTCATCAACAAATGTGATGCAGTCTATCACAGTGCCTTCCGTTTTGTCACCAAAGCCCCATACACTACCCACCACTGCAACCTGTACGCTCTCGCTGGCTGGCCCTCACTACATACTCTTCGCCGAACCCACTGGCTCCAGGTCATCTACAAGTCTCTGCTAGGTAAAGCCCCGCCTTATCTCAGTTCACTGGTCACCATGGCAGCACCCACCCGTAGCACGTGTTCCAGCATGTATATCTCACTGGTCATCCCCAAAGCCAATTCTTCCTTTGGCTGCCTTTCCTTCCAGTTCTCTGCTGCCAATGACTGGAATTCTCAGTAACAGGGATGTAAACAAATTTGTTTTAATAAATAAACCTTTTGTGCATATGGACAATATTTTATTTCAGCTCATGAAACATGGGACCAACACATTACAGGTTACGTTCATAGTTTTCTTCAGTGTAGATATATAGAGCGACAGAGAGAGGAGGTCAAACAGTCTCAGTGCATTAGTTATCTACCTTCCGGAATCCCCCACTCCCTCAGGGTCTCTCTCCAAACCTGACGCAACGCTGCATCCCCCATTAGAAGTGGTTTTCAGGTAGGAACGCACCCCAAACTGCAGACAGGCACAGCTAGAACCTAACCTGAGAGAGGGGAACCATAGAAATAGAATATGTAGAATGGATATTCCCATTCAAACACAGTGGAGGCTAGTAGGAGGAGCTATAGGAGGACGAGCTCTTTGTAATGGCTGGAATGGAATGCATGGAATGGAGTCAAACATGTGGTTTCCATATGTTTTAATGCCGTTCCGTTTATTTAATTTCACCAATTAAAACGAGCCCGTCCTCTTATAGCTCCTCCCACAAGCCTCCACTGACTCAACACCCTTCCATGGTGAGTAGTCTTGGCAACCCGGAACCAATAAATTAATAATACCAGTGGATAAGATTCAAACTTAAGATTCTTGTCACGCCCTGACCTTAGAGATCCTTTTTATGTCTCTATTTTTGGTTTGGTCAGGGCGTGAGTTGGGGTGGGCATTCTATGTTTTGTGTTCTATGTTTTCTATTTCTGTGTGTTTGGCCGGGTGTGGTTCTCAATCAGAGGCAGCTGTCTATCGTTGTCTCTGATTGAGAACCATACTTAGGTTGCCTTTTCCCACCTGTGTTTTGTGGGTAGTTGTTTTCTGTTTTGTGTGTTTCTGCACCAGATAGAGCTGTTTCGTTTGTTCTCTTTGTTATTTTTTGTTCTAAAGTTCAGTTTTATTAAAAATCATTAACACGTACCACGCTGCACCTTGGTCCTCTTCTTCAAACAGCTGTTACAATTCTATGGAATAAGATGATCTCACCTCACCGCCTGAGGAGCTCCCCAGGGGTGCGTGCTCAGTCCCCTCCTGTACTCCCTGTTCACCCGTGAGTGCATGGCCAGGCACGACTCCAACACCATCGTTAAGTTTGCTGATGACACAACAGTGGTAGGACTGATTACCGTCAATGATAAGAGCCTATAGGGAGGAGGTCAGAGACCTGGTTGTGTTGAGCCAGGACAACAACCTCTCCCTCAATGTGATCAAGACAAAGGAGATGATTTTGGACTACAGGAAAAGGAGGACCGAGCACGCCCTCATTCTCATCGACAGGGCTGCAGTGGAGCAGGTTGTGATCTTCAAGTTCCTTGGTGTCCACATCTGTAGACTACCTACAGTAACTGTCTCCTGCTTTAGACTGTAGGCTGTCTCCTGCTTTAGACTGTAGACTACCTACAGTAACTGTCTCCTGCTTTAGACCGTAGACTACCTACAGTAACTGTCTCCTGCTTTAGACCGTAGACTACCTACAGTAACTGTCTCCTGCTTTAGACCGTAGACTACCTACAGTAACTGTCTCCTGCTTTAGACTGTAGACTACCTACAGTAACTGTCTTCTGCTTTAGACTGTAGACTGTCTCCTGCTTTAGACCGTAGACTGCTTTAGACCGTAGACTGCTTTAGACCGTAGACTACCTACAGTAACTGTCTCCTGATTTAGACCGTAGACTATCTACACTGCCTATGTTCTAGTATGAAAGCACCTGTCATCTAAAATCTGTTCCCTCTATGATATTCACCACATCCCTTTAAAGGGGAAGTCTGCAGTTGATACATCCATTTTTGGACTTATAAATGAATCATATCTACCCATTGATTATTGAAGAATATAACTTATAAATGCCTCATGGGGTTAGTTCAACAGCCTCATAACATGGTCGTCCATAGCTCTGTCATAGCTCTGTCATAGCTCTGTCATAGCTCTGTCATAGCTCTGTCATAGCTCTGTCATAGCTCTGTCATAGCTCTGTCATAGCTCTGTCATAGCTCTGTCATAGCTCTGTCATAGCCCTGTCATAGCTCTGTCATAGCCCTGTCATAGCCCTGTCATAGCTCTGTCATAGCTCTGTCATAGCTCTGTCATAGCTCTGTCATAGCCCTGTCATAGCTCTGTCATAGCTCTGTCATAGCTCTGTCATAGCTCTGTCATAGCTCTGTCATAGCTCTGTCATAGCTCTGTCATAGCTCTGTCATAGCTCTGTCATAGCTCTGTCATAGCCCTGTCATAGCTCTGTCATAGCCCTGTCATAGCCCTGTCATAGCTCTGTCATAGCTCTGTCATAGCTCTGTCATAGCTCTGTCATAGCCCTGTCATAGCTCTGTCATAGCCCTGTCATAGCCCTGTCATAGCTCTGTCATAGCCCTGTCATAGCTCTGTCATAGCCCTGTCATAGCTCTGTCATAGCTCTGTCATAGCTCTGTCATAGCTCTGTCATAGCTCTGTCATAGCTCTGTCATAGCTCTGTCATAGCTCTGTCATAGCTCTGTCATAGCTCTGTCATAGCCCTGTCATAGCCCTGTCATAGCTCTGTCATAGCCCTGTCATAGCTCTGTCATAGCTCTGTCATAGCTCTGTCATAGCCCTGTCATAGCCCTGTCATAGCTCTGTCTATGAATTTTTAGAGTGAGGACGATTTGGTATACTGTAGTTTCAACTGCTGATTGCCGCTACATCTTCAGTATTCCCGGGGTGTCTCCTTCTCCTCAGTGGCATCAAGCGACGACGGAAGGGGAACTTTGTCTCTTGACTCTAAAGCCCAAGGGTTGATAGCCACCAACAGATGAGTCTCACACACACATGCACACTCACACACAAACATGCACACACACACACAAACATGCACACACACACACAAACATGCACACACACGTACACACACACAAACACGCGCACATACACACACACAAACATGCACACACACACACACACATACACACACACACACACACAAACATGCACGCACACACACATACACACACACAAACACGCGCACACACACACACACAAACACGCGCGCACACACACACAAACATGCACACACATACACACACACACAAACATGCACGCACACACATACACACACACAAACACGCGCACACACACAAACATGCACACAACACACAAACATGCACGCACACACACACACACACACACACACACACATACACATACACACGCCGGCGCACACTCAGACAGCGGCAGATGTACACAGACAGTCTATTTACTTCTGACTTGAATGGCTTTAATGAGAACACATTGGCTACGCAAAAGTCTTCCTCCAAAACACAAGATCAGATGTGTTGTAGATAACTGGCTCTTCCAGTGTTACAGTTATCGTCAGAACATATGTGCACAGTTTGTCATGAAAAGAGCCAGACGTGCAACACAACATGTTAACTGTACCATCATTTAGATATCTGATTGGTTGTCAACAGCCAATCCCTAGGCTTCTGTTCATTTAGATACCTGATTGGTTGTCAACAGCCAATTCCTAGGCTTCTTTTCATTTAGATATCTGATTGGTTGTCATCAGCCAATTCCTAGGCTTCTTTTCATTTAGATATCTGATTGGTTGTCAACAGCCAATTCCTAGGCTTCTTTTCATTTAGATACCTGATTGGTTGTCATCAGCCAATTCCTAGGCTTCTTTTAATTTAGATACCTGATTGGTTGTCATCAGCCAATCCCTAGGCGTCTTTTCCCACCAATGTTTTTTACAGCGTTGAGTTTTTTTCTTCCTCTGCCCGACTGTGGCATAATGTACTGTATCTCTACAGTAACTGTCTCCTGTTTAAGACTGGTCCACCTCGAGTCCCTTTTCTAAACGAGCTTTCGGGAACCGGGGAATGTACACTTGACTTGATGTTAACAGTAAACTTGTTATAAAGCGCCTGTTTGCTCACAGCTCCAAAAGATCCCGCTTGGCACAAAATCATAATTATGGCTCAACCCCTCATATCTATACAAATGATCTTACGAATGAGGGCTCAGAGTCACTGATAAGGGCTGTAAGGTAAGGCCTGAGAAAAAGAGGAACCCTATGATAGAGAGAGAGAAACGAACGAACACACACACACACACACACACACACACTCAGACAGTACTGAGTCACATCCTGGCCACGTATAATTCGTACAGTATGTCATATCCTGAAACAGTGACAAAACACTTCCCACAGGAAAACGACAAAAAACATATCGTCTGCTTCCCAAATAGGCTCCCTTGGGAAGAAGCCCTCATTTAGAGAGGAAATGAATAGAACTGTAGATGTCTTTCCAAGAAGAGAGTAATGGAAGTACTGGGTACCACCATGTTTCTGCATTAAACAAATTCACACCTTAATCGTCGTTATCTAACTGTTCAGTTGATTGTTTTTGTCTGGATCATATATTCACTACTGGGTGTTAAGATACTAGGATGTTGTTGTTGTTCAAGAGTAAAGGCCATCTTTTTTTTAGGGAAAATCATTTTTATGGTCTCCTCTTTAGTTGGGTCAGGGATAAGAGGTGATCCTGGCTGCTGATTGGTTGGTGGCTAACGGTGACACTTCCTGGTGATTGTCTAGGTTAAGATCGGATGGTTTCATGGAATTCTTTGAGGCTATTGTAGAAACTGAGGGGACCACCATTGCGTGGCTTGAACCAGCTACAGTACAAGCACTCAATGGTCTGTATGTAATAAGTTCCAGACCTCTTAGTAGAGATTGTAGTACGCCTACATAGGGATATGAAACACTTGATCATAAAGAAAACATATCATTAGGAATCAGTTGATTTAAGTAATGAACCGTGTCAGTGAGCATGTCGCCAAGGGGACACAACAGTCTCCCTGACATCTCTCTCTCTCTTTTCTTTCTCTCTCTCTCTCTCTCTCTCTCTCTCTCGCTCTCTCCTTTTCTCTCTCTCTCCTTTCTCTCCTTTTCTCTTTCTCTCTCTCTCTTTCTCTCTCTCTCTCTCTCTCCTTTTCTCTCTCATTTCTCTCTCTTTTCTCTCGCTCTCCTTTTCTCTCTCTCTCTCTCTCTCTCTCCTTTATCTCTCTCTCTCTCTCTCTCTCTCTCCTTTTCTCTCTCCTTTCTCTCTCTTTTCTCTCGCTCTCCTTTTCTCTCTCTCTCTCTCCTTTCTCTCTCTCTCTTTCTCTCTCTCTCTCCTTTTCTCTCTCCTTTCTCTCTCTTTTCTCTCGCTCTCCTTTTCTCTCTCTCTCTCTCTCTCTCTCTCTCTCTCTCTCTCTCTCCTTTCTCTCTGTCTCTCTCCTCTCTTTCTCTCTTTCTCTCTCTCTCTCGTTCTCTCTCTCTCTCTCCTTTTCTCTCTCTCTCTCTCATTTTCTCTCTCTCTCTCTCTCCTTTTCTCTTGCTCTCTCTCTCTCCTTTTCTCTTTATTTCTCTCTCTCCTTTTCTCTCTCTCCTTTTCTCTCGCTCTCTCTCTCCTTTTCTCTTTATTTCTCTCTCTCTCTCCTTTTCTCTCTCTCCTTTTCTCTCTCTCTCCTTTTCTCTCTCTCTCTCTCTCTCTCCTTTTCTCTCTCTCTCTCATTTTCTCTCTCTTTTCTCGCTCTCTTGCTCTCTTTCTCTCTCTCTCTCTGTCTTTTTCTCGCTCTCTTGCTCTCTTTCTCTCTCTCCTCCAACACACTCTGGATAAAGGCGCCTGTTATATGACCATATCATAGCTTGCTGCTCTGGGTGTGTATTTTCTACAGACAGTGGCTGTCACCAATCACACCACACAGACAGGCCAACCACTGAGGCTCTGTGTAGAGACTGCATAGTTAATCCATTCCGTCATTACGGAAGGAAGAAGCTACTGAGGCAGAACCACTATCATTACAGTTTCTCTCTCTCTTTCTCCTCTCTCTCTTCTTTCATTGTGTCTTTTCTATCTCTCTTCTCACCCTCATTTCCCCCGCACCCCCATTCCCCGCCTGTCTCTGTCTGTCTGTCTCTGTCTGCCTGTCTCCTCCATGCCTTTCTAAAACACTGATTCCTGCAGGCGTAACATGGGGAGTTCAGTTAGTCAGTTTGACTGGTCTTCAGGGACGCTGATCAACAGACAGCATCTCGATTGGCGAGGCGACAGCGGGGACATTACCTCACGTGGAGCAACAGATCACTACCCAGAGATAGTTAATAATGTATAAGGTCTTCATACTCCATAGAGCAGAAGCTTAGGAGATAAATACAATTCAGATGTCATATCTTCAGATAGAGAGTCTGAACAGTAGTAAGAGAGAGAGTGCGCGAGAGAGAGAGAGACTGAGTGAGATAGAGGGATGGACGGACGGACGAGAGGTCATGATCAGATGAGCTCCTGCATTTTTCAGCATGTTCTTAAAAAAAGATTGATTTAGAGTTAGATAAACTTGGATTTTTTTGCTACCATCTACAACATAACTTTCACTCCAAATCAAAACTCAAAACCTACAGCCTGATTTTGGATGGAATTACAGAATCACCTGGAAGGCTTACAACTACCAAAGATTATTATTCCAACACTATACAGCAAATGCTCTGGAAAACAATAGAAACCTGAAAACACCATCCAACCTGGAACTGAGTGAGTAATGTTTAGTCTGAAGCTATAATTTATTTCCAAAAGCCAAGAAGACATTGCTTCATGAGGACTGAATGCTAAGTTAAGGCTGACAAGCTTGATACAACTTCAATTAGCACTGACGTGTCAAGTGAGAGGTGTCAAAGCCCTTTAGCCCAACAATGGCAGGAGAGTCGCACAGTCTACTCCAACCAAATGGAGAGGCCTTAGAAGCTGCCTCCCGCTGTTCAGAGGTAATTAAAATACAGTACCCTGTGTATGTAAAGAATGATAAGGCAAGAAAAGATCACAAAATGAAGCTCCTTATGGAAAATCAACAGACACTTTTTGCTGACTATTATAAAAATGGGAACATCAGCAACCTCATCTTCCACACAAACCACACAGCAACCCCAAGTGGAAAGTCAACCTCCCAGCACAGAGTACTACCCCCTCATTGAAATGAAGGATACATTACCCCAGCTGGAGGTAAGGCATTTGTATCTGGAACAGCAGGTGATTACACTCCAGTCAGCACAGACCCAGACAACAGTCCAGCACAACAACACCCCCCCAACCAGACCCAGAGAGCCGGAGGTGGAGAGAGACATATCTGCACTCTGGACTGTGGTGAGACAACTTGGGCAGGAGAAGGAGCAGGAGAAGAACAGAGCACTAGAGGAGAGGATCAGACTGCTGGAGGAGAGGTTGAGGGGGATGGCGTGTGACAGAGAACAACCCACTAGAGAGGTGGCCACCCCCACAGAGAAGCCAGCAGAACAGTCCATCTCAGCTCCCGACAAAAGTCTCGACACCACAGCAGAACAGTCCACCCCAGACCCTGATCATAGCGTCGACACCACAGCAGAACAGTCCACCCCAGACCCTGATCATAGCGTCGACATCACAGTGGGACAGACAAATTAAGAACCCCAAACCCCCCCTGTCAACCACCTGATAGCCCCCCTGACTATTCCCCTACACCAACTGAGGACATATACAAGATGCAGATTGTACTCCTTATGGACTCTAATGGGAAATATATACTAGAAAACAAACTTTTTCCCAAATACAGTGTCTAAACTTTGGTGTCCAAACACCCAGCGCGACCTATCAATCAAATGTACAATCCTTTTTACATCAGCTGATGTCACATAGTGCTGTATAGAAACCCAGCCTAAAACCCCAAACAGCAAGCAATGCAGATGTAGAAGCACGGTGGCTAGGAAAACCTCTATAGAAAGGCAGGAACCTAGGAAGAAACCTAGAGAGGAACCAGGCTCTGAAGGGTGGCCAGTCCTCTTCTGGCTGTGCCGGGTGGAGATTATAACAGAACATGGCCAAGATGTTCAAATGTTCATAGATGACCATCAGGGTCAGATAATAATAATCACCTTAGGAGTAAATGTCAGTTGGCTTTTCATAGGTGATCATTCAGAGTATCTCTACCGCTCCTGCTGTCTCTAGAGAGTTGAAAACAGCAGGTCTGGGACAGGTAACACATCCGGTGAACAGGTCAGGGTTCCATAGCAGCAAGCAGAACAGTTGAAACTGGAGCAGCAGCGCGACCAGGTGGACTGGGGACAGCAAGGAGTCATCAGGCCAGGTAGTCCTGAGGCATGGTCCTAGGGTTGATGTGTTTTTGTCATCCAAATTGTCCCAGCTATAACATATAGTGTCGTTTTTCTAAGATAAAATGCCTCTCTACATCCCAAAAAGTCCAGTTGGCGCCATCGATTTGAGCAATCCACTCATTCAACATGCAGAGAAAGGAACCTGAAAATCCACCGCAAAAAAACCTTGTTTCAACAAGTCAAAATACGCTTCTATTGACTCCTCAGATACCCTAAAATGTAAACAAACTACAATATCTCTTACGGAAATGTTCAATAGGAAACTGATTTTAGCAGGAGTGTCTTGTCTTCATCTCACGTCCAAACACGCAGCGCCCTCGACCTTCTGTCTGAGGACCAACTAGGTTCACCCAGTCACATAAAAATACACACAGGCACAAACGACCTGAGAGCACAGCAGGAAAGGGTGGCCACAGCACACAAGGGAGTGATTGAAAAAATCTTCTTCTACTTTCCCCAACGCACAAGTGATTATCCCCACCCTGCTACCACGAAAAGACTTCCACCTTGCCACAATACAGCGGGTAAACGCAAGTATTTCCCGTGACTTTGCCTCAAAACCAAATGTTTACCTGGCCCACCACTCCAACCTGGACTTGAACAGCCTCTATGACCAGGTCCACCTATGCAAGGCAGCAGTGCCCACCTTCTCTAAAGGACATCCCTCTCAAACACAGCCCCAACACTTCACACAGGAGCAACAGATCGATAGACACCCGCCCAGACCAGCGAGACACTCTCCCAGACCTGCGGGACCCCCCCAACCCCCCTGGATCTACACATAGAGGACCCACGCCGAGAGGATCTCCATCCAGACCACAACACCACCAGCCACATCCACACCCCCCACCCC
The DNA here is from genome assembly GCF_057628025.1 of Oncorhynchus mykiss. Lineage (NCBI taxonomy): Eukaryota > Metazoa > Chordata > Actinopteri > Salmoniformes > Salmonidae > Oncorhynchus > Oncorhynchus mykiss. The sequence goes on along the minus strand of NC_143051.1, from coordinate 8,228,201 downwards.
AAAGAGGGCCTCAACATGGAAGTCACACATATGCCAAGGCTGTGAGCAGACAAACAGGCCCAACCTCCCCTCTTACTCTAGCCCAAGCCAATGGCATGTACCAGAAGCTCAGCAGGCTCTGCTCACACTTACTGGCCTGAGGCCAAACCACGACCAACAACATTGGACACTCTATGGAACAAAAAGCCTTCACTATATTATCCTGGAATATCCAAGGCCTGAGGTCATCTGCCTTTGGCCTAAAGAGCAGAAACCCGGACTTCACCAAAGAAATCGGTAATACAGACATTGTCATCCTGCAAGAAACCTGGTATAGAGGAGACGGACCCACTGGTTGCCCTCTAGGTTACAGAGAGCTGGTAGTCCCATCCACCAAACTACCAGGTGTGAAACAGGGAAGGGACTCAGGGGGTATGCTAATTTGGTATAGAGCAGACCTAACTCACTCCATTAAATTAATCAAAACAGGAACATTTTACATTTGTCTATAAATTTAAAAGGAAATGATCTTAACAGAGCAAAATGTCCTCCTGTGTGCTACCTATATCCCCCCACTAGAATCCCCATACTTTAATGAAGACAGCTTCTCCATCCTGGAGGGGGAAATCAATCATTTTCAGGCCCAGGGACATGTACTAGTCTGTGGCGACCTAAATGCCAGAACCGGACAAGAAGCTGACGCCCTCAGCACACAGGGGGACAAACACCTGCCTGGAGGTAACAGAATTCCCTCCCCCATATGCCCCTCTAGGCACAACTATGTCAACATAACCAACAAAAATCTCCTGCAGCTCTGTTTCGAAGGGTTCAAAAAGTCAGATCTTTCCAAAACTTCATATGTGCGATTAGGCAACCCCCATGAACTGTAGATCAGTCATTTCTCCCATAAAATTTCCAAGAAAAACTCACACACACACACACACACACACACACACGCACACACACACACACAGCTTGGACGGAGGGATACAGTGTGGTGCGTAGAGACAGACAGAGCCTGCAATAGTTACCTTTGTTCGAAACTATTAAAGAACCGTCAGACCTAGAATTCTGAAACTTTAGAAACCTGTTCTAGAGCTCAGGTCGATAGTGCGTGGTGAGTTACGTGGCTCTAGAAGGTTCTCGGACCGAGAAACAGCCTTGTACATTTGCAATGACTTCAATTAATTTTGACCATATAAAAAATGACGACATTTAGAAAAGTCCCAGTGTCGCAAGACTAGGTGCATTGAAACCGGCTCGGCCCATAGAGACAGACCCCAACGTTTCTGTCCGATAGCTCATTCAAGGACTCTGTAGCAAGGCATGGAAAAAAGTGGATTTTCAGCACCAATTAAGGTCTTGCTCGGGCACCGAATGACCTATCAAGCTGAAACTTGGGATTCGGGGTCACCTCAGCTAGGCCTACACATAATGTCATAATGCCCGCAGCTAGAACGAAGCTATGTGTTTTACGTTTTTATTATGGTTTGAAAAGAAGGCGCTGTGAATTTTGGGCCAGCTCAAAATATGTTATAGTTGGCTTCTAAACGAGTTGGAAAAAGTGGGTGTGGTGTCAGGTTGTATCACAACCAGCCCCTAATACAACCACCTAGCTACATCACAACCAGCCCCTAAAACAACCACCTAGCTACATCACAACCACCTAGCTACATCACAACCAGCCCCTAATACAACCACCTAGCTACATCACAACCACCTAGCTACATCACAACCAGCCCCTAAAACAACCACCTAGCTACATCACAACCAGCCCCTAAAACAACCACCTAGCTACATCACAACCAGCCCCTAATACAACCACCTAGCTACATCACAACCAGCCCCTAAAACAACCACCTAGCTACATCACAACCAGCCCCTAAAACAACCACCAAGCTACATCACAACCAACCCATAATACAACCACCTAGCTACATCACAACCAGCCCCTAAAACAACCACCAAGCTACATCACAACCAGCACCTAATACCACCACCTAGCTACATCACAACCAGCCCCTAATACCACCACCTAGCTACATCACAACCAGCCCCTAATACCACCACCTAGCTACATCACAACCAGCCCCTAAAACAACCACTAAGCTACATCACAACCAGCCCCTAATACAACCACTAAGCTACATCACAACCAGCCCCTAAAACAACCACCAAGCTACATCACAACCAGCCCCTAATACAACCACCTAGCTACATCACAACCAGCCCCTAATACAACCACCTAGCTACATCACAACCAGCCCCTAATACAACCACCTAGCTACATCACAACCAGCCCCTAAAACAACCACTAAGCTACATCACAACCAGCCCCTAATACAACCACCTAGCTACATCACAACCAGCCCCTAAAACAACCACCTAGCTACATCACAACCAGCCCATAATACAACCACCTAGCTACATCACAACCACCTAGCTACATCACAACACCTAATACAACCACCTAGCTACATCACAACCAGCCCCTAATACAACCGCCTAGTTACATCACAACCACCTAGCTACATCACAACCACCCCTAATACAACCACCTAGCTACATCACAACCAGCCCCTAATACAACCACCTAGCTACATCACAACCACCTAGCTACATCACAACCAGCCCCTAAAACAACCACCAAGCTACATCACAACCCCTAATACAACCACCTAGCTACATCACAACCAGCCCCTAAAACAACCACCTAGCTACATCACAACCAGCCCCTAATACAACCACCAAGCTACATCACAACCCCTAATACAACCACCTAGCTACATCACAACCAGCCCCTAAAACAACCACCTAGCTACATCACAACCAGCCCCTAATACAACCACCTAGCTACATCACAACCAGCCCCTAATACAACGACCTAGCTACAGCACAACCCCTAATGCAACCACCTAGCTACATCACAACCAGCCCCTAATACAACGACCTAGCTACAGCACAACCCCTAATGCAACCACCTAGCTACATCACAACTAGCCCCTAAAACAACCACCTAGCTACATCACAACCAGCCCCTAAAACAACCACGTAGCTACATCACAACCACCTAGCTACATCACAACCAGCCCCTAATACAACCACCTAGCTACATCACAACCACCTAGCTACATCACAACCCCTAATACAACCACCTAGCTACATCACAACCACCTAGCTACATCACAACCAGCCCCTAATACAACCACCTAGCTACATCACAACCACCTAGCTACATCACAACCACCTAGCTACATCACAACCACCTAGCTACATCACAACCCCTAATACAACCTCCTAGCTACATCACAACCATTGATAACTATTGCAGTACCACTTTAACAAGGCTGCGAACACACACACAAACACTGCACATTGTTATAAAACTTCTACAGAACACACACTGACTTTTTGTCGTGATTGAACTACCTACCATCACATGAAGCCTAGAGTGAAAAAGAGATGCTATAATATCCACAATACTCACTGAGACACAGAACTGTCTAACTGCTTCTCAGGGTCAGCTGACTTGCTTTATGTCATGGGAGTACACCTAAAAAAACAAAACAATGGTTGAACATCTCTCCAAACATAGAATGTAACCTGTAAGAGAGCAGCACAAGACATCATGAGTCATGATTCATCTACGTCGCCTGGAGTAAAAACAGAGATGCTATAATATCCACGATACTCACTGAAACATAGAACTGTCTCACTGCTGCTCAGGGCCAGCCGGCTGGCTTCATTCTGTCAAAGTACTGGACATCAATAATACAGACAGGAAAAAGAGACATTTGACATTTTGGAGCAAAATAATGGTAAGAAAAGCAAGTTATAGGAAATATGTCGCAACTACCTTATTGGAGGAGCAATTTTCTCAACAGCTGGCTTTTCTCTGCAACTCTATGGATCATCATCATCATCATCATCATCATCATCATCATCAAATTTATCAAATGTATTTATAAAGCCCTTTTTACATCAGCCGGTGTCACAAAGTGCTGTACAGAAACAGTCTATGTTATGGAAAGAGCAGGTGTCCTTAATGTTTAGCAGTACCACCCATCTATGGATCATTACATCAGTATCCAGGGTCATTAGGATGTCCTTCTCAGTAACCATGACAGTATCCAGGGTCATTAGGATGTCCTTCTCAGTAACCATGTCAGTATCCAGGGTCATTATGATGTCCTTCTCAGTAACCATGACAGTATCCAGGGTCATTAGGATGTCCTTCTCAGTAACCATGACAGTATCCAGGGCCATTAGGATGTCCTTCTCAGTAACCATTAGGATGTCCTTCTCAGTAACCATGTCAGTATCCAGGGCCATTAGGATGTCCTTCTCAGTAACCATTAGGATGTCCTCCTCAGTAACCATTAGGATGTCCTTCTCAGTAACCATGACAGTATCCAGGGCCATTAGGATGTCCTTCTCAGTAACCATTAGGATGTCCTTCTCAGTAACCATTAGGATGTCCTTCTCAGTAACCATGTCAGTATCCAGGGCCATTAGGATGTCCTTCTCAGTAACCATTAGGATGTCCTTCTCAGTAACCATTAGGATGTTCTTCTCAGTAACCATGACAGTATCCAGGGCCATTAGGATGTCCTTCTCAGTAACCATTAGGATGTCCTCCTCAGTAACCATTAGGATGTCCTCCTCAGTAACCATTAGGATGTCCTCCTCAGTAACCATTAGGATGTCCTTCTCAGTAACCATTAGGATGTCCTCCTCAGTAACCATTAGGATGTCCTTCTCAGTAACCATTAGGATGTCCTTCTCAGTAACCATTAGGATGTCCTTCTCAGTAACCATGTCAGTATCCAGGACCATTAGGATGTCCTCCTCAGTAACCATTAGGATGTCCTTCTCAGTAACCATTAGGATGTCCTTCTCAGTAACCATTAGGATGTCCTTCTCAGTAACCATTAGGATGTCCTTCTCAGTAACCATTAGGATGTCCTTCTCAGTAACCATTAGGATGTCCTTCTCAGTAACCATTAGGATGTCCTTCTCTGTAACCATGACAGTATCCAGGGTCATTAGGATGTCCTTCTCAGTAACCATGAGGATGTCCTTCTCAGTAACCATGAGGATGTCCTTCTCAGTAACCATTAGGATGTCCTTCTCAGTAACCATTAGGATGTCCTTCTCAGTAACCATTAGGATGCCCTCCTCAGTAACCATTAGGATGTCCTTCTCAGTAACCATTAGGATGCCCTCCTCAGTAACCATTAGGATGCCCTCCTCAGTAACCATTAGGATGTCCTCCTCAGTAACCATTAGGATGTCCTCCTCAGTAACCATTAGGATGTCCTTCTCAGTAACCATTAGGATGTCCTTCTCAGTAATCTACTGTAAGCAGTTATCATGAGCCTTTAAACCAGAGTTACACTGTTAGCACTGAGGTGGTGTACAATAGTAGGAAGACCACTTTATGCAGCTCATCCTGCACTATCAGCTCCAATGTAAATAACATGAGCATGTCTACTTCTGATAAGCTTCCCAGTAAAGCATTAAAAACAATCAAGCAACCCAGAAAAGTGCTAAAAAATATCCCATAATAACATAAGGAAGCCTAAGAAACAAGGTCCATGAAGTCAATAACTTGCTTGTAACAGATGACATTCATATTCTGACTATCTCTGAAACTCACTTAGATAATACTGTTGATACAGTGGTAGCAATACATGGTTATAACATCTACAGAAAAGACAGAAATGCCAACGGAGGCAGTGTTGCTGTTAATATTCAGAACCACATTCCTGTAAAGCTTAGAGACGATCTCATGTTAAATACTGTTGAAGTAATATGGCTACAGGTTCATCTGCCTCACCTAAAGACCATTCTTGTAGGAAGCTGTTGTAGACCACCAAGTGCTAACAGTCAGTATCTGGATAATATGTGTGAAATGCTTGATAATGTATGTGATATCAACAGAGAAGTATATTTCTGGGCGATTTAAGTATTGACTGGCTATCATCAAGTTGCCCACTCAGGAAAAAACTTAAATCTGTAAGCAGTGCTTGCAACCTGGTTCATGTTATCAGTCAACCTACCAGGGTAGTTACAAACAGCACAGGAATTAAATCATCAACATGTATTGATCACATCTTTACTAATGCTGCAGATATTTGCTTTAAAGCAGTATCCAAATCCATAGGATGTAATGATCACAATATGGTATCCATATCTAGGAAAACCAAAGTTCCAAAGGTTGGGCCAATAATATAGTGTATAAGAGGTCATACCTTAAATAAAACATTTCGGGAAAATAGCCAACTCGGCTCCTTTATTCATTGAATCAGATGGCTCATTCATCACAAAGCCCACTGATATCGCAAACGACTTTAATGACTTTTTCATTGGCAAGATAAGGAATCTTAGGGATGACATGCCAGCAACAAACGCTGACACTACACATCCAAGCACTTAGGGCCAAATTATGAAAGACAAAAATTGTACTTTTGAATTCTGTGAAGTCAGTGTGGAAGAGGTGAAAAAATGATTGCTGTCTATCAACAATGACAAGCCACCGGGGTCTAACAATGTGGATGGAAAATTACTGAGGATAACAGCAGACGATATTGCCACTCCTATTTGTCACATCTTCAATTTAAGCCTACTAGAGAGTGTGTGCCCTCAGGCCTGGAGGGAAGCTAAAGTCATTCCACTATCCAAGAACAGTAAAGCCCCCTTTACTGGCTCAAATATCAGCCTGTTACCAACCCTTAGTAAACTTCTGGAAAAAAATGTATTTGACCAGAATCTTTTGATCCTTCTGGTTATTGCCATTTTTAAAATTATTTTAGAATGACCTTTTTGAACACGTGAATGATTCAAGCCCCCGAATATTTGAATCCATTTATTTTGCATTTTATATTGCTATTTCACAGTAAACAAATTTAATTTCAGCATGTTTATAGGGAAGGACACTCAACAAGCACAGCACTTACACACATGACTGATGATTATGGAGGCTGTCTTGTTAGACTTCAGTGCATCTTTTGACATTATCGACCATAGTCTGCTGCTGGAAAAACGTGTGTTATGGCTTTACACCCCTTGCTATAATGTGGATAAATAGTTATGTCTAACAGAACACAGAGAGTGTTCTTTAATGGAAGCCTCTCAAATATAATCCTGTTAGAATCAGGAATTCCCCAGGGTAGCTGTTTAGGCCCCTTGCTTTTTATATATATTTTTTTACTATCGACATGCCACTGACTTTGAGTAAAGCCAGACTGTCTTTGTATGTGGATGACTAAACACTATACACGTCAGCTACTACAGCGACTGAATGACTGCAAAACTGCAGTTAGTTTCAGAGTGGGTGGCAAGGAATAAGTTAGCCCTAAATATGTATAAAACTAAAAGTATTGTATTTGGAACATAACACTCACTAAACCCTAAACCTCAACTAAATCTTGTATTAAATAATGTGGAAATTGAGCAAGTTGAGATGACTAAACTGCTTGGAGTAACCCTGGATTGTAAACTGTCATGGTCAAAACATATTGATTGATACAACAGTAGCTAAGATGGGGAGAAGTCTATCTATGATAAAGCACTGCTCTACCTTCTTAACAGCACCATCCTAGAGGCCCTAGTTTTGTCGCACCTTGACTACTGTTCAGTCCTGTGGTCAGGTGCCACAAAAAACAACTTAAGAAAATTGCAATTGGTTCAGAACAGGGCAGCACGGCCGGCCCTTGGATGTACACAGAGAGCTAATATTAATAATATGCATGTCAATCTCTCCTGGCTCAAAGTGGAGGAGAGATTGACTTCGTCACTGCTTGTATTTATGAGAGGTATTGACATGTGGAATGCACCGAATTGTCTGTCTAAACTACTGGCGCACAGCTCGGACACCCCACAAGACATGCCACCAGAGGTCTCTTCACATTCCCCAGAACAGACTATGGGAGTCAAACATTACTACATAGAGCCATGACTACATGGAACTCTATTCCACAGTACTACATAGAGCCATGACTACATGGAACTCTATTCCACAGTACTACATAGAGCCATGACTACATGGAACTCTATTCCACAGTACTACATAGAGCCATGACTACATGGAACTCTATTCCACAGTACTACATAGAGCCATGACTACATGGAACTCTATTCCACAGTACTACATAGAGCCATGACTACATGGAACTCTATTCCACATCAAGTAATTGATGCAAGCAGTAACATTTGATTTAAAAAAACACCTTATGGAACAGCGGGGACTGTGAAGCAACACAAACATTGGCACAGACACATGCACACACAATAACATGCACACTATACATACACATGGATTTAGTACTGTAGACATGTGGTAGTGGTGGAGTAGAGGCCTGATGGCACACAGTGTGTTGTGAAATCTGTGAATGTATTGTAATGTTTTAAAATTGTATAAACTGTCTTAATTTTACTGGACCCCAGGAAGAGTAGATGCTGCTTTGGCAGGAACTAACGGGGATCCATAATAAACCACAGGAAGAGTAGCTGCTGCCTTGGCAGGAACTAATGGGGATCCATAATAAACCCCAAGAAGAGTAGCTGCTGCCTTGGCAGGAACTAATGGGGATCCATAATAAATACAAATCCCCTTTGGTGAACATGTTTCCAATCCGTCATTCCACTCATAAAAATACTGCTGTCAGTAGGCTTCACAAATGCCATACAAATTGAACAGCATATTGAATGGCTTTCTTCATTGTATGACAGCCATTTCCGATTGGAGCCGTCTTTAAAACAGAAAACTCTCTGTACCACAGAGTTTTTGATTCCAGCATCGGGTGGAAAGGTCAAGGTTTTTTAGGTCATCTGACCTGGTTTCTTGAAATGAGGTCAGTAATTTATGTGTTGTTGTTTTGGGCCCAGCATTAATATGAAGCGGTTTTGGACACAGCATTAATATGAAGCGGTTTTTGAAACCCAGCATTAATGTGAAGTGGTTTTGGGCCCAGCATTAATATGAAGAAGTTTTGAAACCCAGCATTATTATGAAGCGGTTTTGGGCCCAGCATTATTATGAAGCGGTTTTGGGCCCAGCATTAATACGAAGTGGTTTTGGGCCCAGCATTAATATGAAGCGGTTTTGGGCCCAGCATTAATATGAAGAGGTTTTGGGCCCAGCATTAATATGAAGTGGTTTTGGGCCCAGCATTAATATGAAGTGGTTTTGGGCCAAGCATTAATATGAAGTGGTTTTGGGCCCAGCATTAATATGAAGTGGTTTTGGGCCCAGCATTAATGTGAAGTGGTTTTGGGCCCAGCATTAATATGAAGTGGTTTTGGGCCCAGCATTAATATGAAGCGGTTTTGGGGCCAGCATTAATGTGAAGTGGTTTTGGGCCCAGCATTAATATGAAGTGGTTTTGGGCACAGCATTAATGTGAAGTGGTTTGGGGCCCTGCATTAATGTGAAGTGGTTTTGGGCCCAGCATTAATATGAAGTGGTTTTGGGCACAGGATTAATGTGAAGAGGTTTGGGGCCCAGCATTAATGTGATGTAGTTTTGGGCCCAGCATTATTATGAAGTGGTTTTGGGCCCAGCTTTAATATGAAGCGGTTTTGGCCCCAGCATTAATATGAAGGTGTGAGGAAGAGTTATCGGTGTTCATTAGACCATGAGAGTACGGGGAGGACCTACCTGAACTTGTCCAATACACGCATTTTAATTTTCCCTCATAAAATATTTTGCTATGTATTGTCCAATGCCTGTATGAATTAAGATTTGTGACCTACTTCTTTGGTTCCCAATCTAGCGGTCGCAAAATTTTCCTCGGTACCTCAAATTAAGCAAAATCAAGATGTTGTATTTAATTAATATAGGCAATTTTCATGTGGAAAAATATTAGGAACTCCTGCCCTATTGAATGTCTCCAGTCTCTGCCAGCAGGTGGCAGTATTGTCCAAAAAAAGGGTTTCCTCCACCGTCTCACTGGATCTCTCCTCACTGGTTAGTATTCTGTACCTCATTGTTTAAGAACATTATATATTAGACTCCTCCTCCACATGATCTCTCTCCTCTCACTCTTCACCTGCTATCTTTCTCTTCACCTGCTCTCTCTCTCTCTCTCTCCACATAATCTCTCTCTCTCCACCTACTCTCTCTCTCTTCACCTGCTCTCTCTCTCTCCACCTGCTCTCTCTCTCTCTCTCTCTCTCTCTTCACGTTCTCTCTCTCTCTTCACCTCTCTCTCTCTTCACGTTCTCTCTCTCTCTCTTCACCTCTCTCTCTCTCTCTCTCTCTTCACCTGCTATCTCTCTCTCTCTCTCTCTCTCTCTCTCTCTCTCTCTCTTCACCTTCTCTCTCTCTCTCTCTCTCTCTCTCTCTCTCCACCTGCTCTCTCTCTCTCCACATGCTCTCTCTCTCTCTCTCCACCTGCTCTCTCTCTCTCTACATGCTCTCTCTCTCTCTACATGCTCTCTCTCTCCACCTGCTCTCTCTCTCTCTCTTCACCTGTTCTCCCCCTTTTCTTCACCTGCTCTCTCTCTCTCTCTCTTTCTCCACATGCTCTCTCTCTCTTCACCTGTTCTCTCCCTCTTCACCTGCTCTCTCTCTCTACACCTGCTCTCTCCCTCTCTCTCTCTCTTCACCTGTTCTCTCCCTCTTCACCTGCTCTCTCTCTCTCCACATGCTCTCTCTCTCTCTCTCCACCTGCTCTCTCTCTCTCTACATGCTCTCTCTCTCTCTACATGCTCTCTCTC